>NC_135167.1:739969-784969 GCF_041146795.1 Maylandia zebra
TGTCTGTGTGTGTGCGTGTGTGTGTGTGTGTGTGCGTTTGTGTGTCTGTGTGTGTGCGTTTGTGTGTCTGTGTGTGTGCGTGTGTGCGTGTGTGTGTGTGCGTTTGTGTGTCTGTATGTGTGCGTGTGTGTTTGTGTGTGTGTGTGTGCGTGTGTGTGTGTGTGCGCGTGTCTTTGTGTGTGCGTGTGTGTGCGTGTGTGTGTGTGTGTGTGTGCGTTTGTGTGTCTGTGTGTGTGCGTGTGTGTGTGCGTTTGTGTGGCTGTGTGTGTGCGTGTGTGCGTGTGTGTGGCTGTGTGTGTGCGTGTGTGCGTTTGTGTGTCTGTGTGTGTGCGTGTGTGCGTGTGCGTGTGTGCGTTTGTGTGTCTGTGTGTGTGCGTGTGTGTTTGTGTGTGTGCATGTGTGTGTGTGTGTGTGTGTGCGTGTGTTTGTGTGTGTGCGTGTGTTTGTGTGTGTGTGTGTGCGCGTGTGTGTGTGTGCGTGTGTTTGTGTGTGCGCGTGTGTTTGTGTGTGCGTGTGTGCGTGTGTGTTTGTGTGTGCGTGTGTGCGTGTGTGCGTGTGTTTGTGTGCGTGTGTGCGTGTGTGCGTGTGCGTGTGTGTGTGCGTGTGTTTGTGTGTGTGTGTGTGCGCGTGTGTATGTGTGTGTGCGTGTGTTTGTGTGTGCGTGTGTTTGTGTGTGCGTTTGTGTGTCTGTGTGTGTGCGTGTGTGTGTGCGTTTGTGTGTCTGTGTGTGTGCGTGTGTGTGTGTGCGTTTGTGTGTCTGTATGTGTGCGTGTGTGTTTGTGTGTGTGTGTGCGTGTGTGTGCGTGTGTTTGTGTGTGCGTGTGTTTGTGTGTGCGTGTGTGTGCGTGTGTTTGTGTGTGTGTGCGTTAATAAACATCAGATTCATGTTTATTAAGATTATAAATTTAAAAAATAACTGAAATTTTCAAACTGGAAGTTACAGTTACAGGAGGAGGAGTCAACATTTTAACTTGCATGGCTCTAATATCGGTTTCACGGATCTGCGTGTTCATGTGCCCTGTTTGGTGGCTCGCTCTGTAAGAAGATGTTTCCGAGTCTCAGGGAGAGCTTTCCTCTTGGATAACTAAACATGTGGTAATACTTCCCGTGTAACCTCGTGCACTGAGTGTAATTAATTGAGATGCCGTTGTGGTGCGTTTGTAAAACAAGCTGCTTCATGTGTTTGTGCATAAACACACGGATCAAGTTGATTTTCAGGCATCATCGCGTCCTGATAACTACGGGGTTCCACACCACCCCCTTTTAATTAGCTTGATTATATTGTTAGGCTTTTTTCCCGCCGACATAACTGGAGCCGCTCTTTTAATTAGAATTAATTGCACTCTAAGTGGAGGTCTTTCAGTGAACATTAATATAAATTGTTAACTAATTAATCATCCTGTTGCTGACTCCTCTCTCGTTCGTTAAAGTTCATCTTGACCTACCCGAGTTTCAGGTTTCTGGAACCTGCTGAGCTCCATGTGCGGGACCCTTGGCTGGGGTCACCTGCTGACCTCTGTGCTAACATGATATCATGGTCTGTGTGTAAGCTAGTGAATCGGGCACGTCACACTCACTGACACTGGAGGCGAGTCACGCTTGCTAATGGGCAGCGGCTGTGACATCCAGTGTCATCACACAGATCGACCCTATGATGGTGGCGAGCTGACAGGCCTATTAGCCGGGGTGGGGGTCTGACACAGATAGCCCCTGACAGGGGGAGACGTGAAGGGGACCGGGGGTGTTGACGCTCTGATCGGAACAGAATGCAAAAGGCGTAAGAGAAGCAGTAAGTTTGCATTCAGCTTCAGAAGTTTACCTTTTCTAAGTAAGACGACGCATAGCTCGAGTCTGAACCTTCAAGCTTAAACACCTGAAACAGATCCAAACGTGGCTGGAACGGCTTCTTGCAACAGTCCAGTCACTGATTTATACAGAAGAAGGCAACCCTAGCTGCTTTTAAGTATATAAAGTATCCATAGCAGTGACAACACTAAACAGACAGAGAGATACAAAACAGGAAAGACACCTAACAGGACAGCGATCTTCCACGTGGTGGCAGAATAAATTAAAGGTAAATGGGTCAGTTTAAACAGGAGAGAGAAAGGCAATAGATAAAATTCAAATAAAACAGCATCTGCAGTGATGACGACATAGTACCGCTCTGTGTCGTGAACAGTTATTCACACAGCCCCAAATCACAACAGTTGCCTCAAAGGTGTTTATAGTAAAGACCCTACAATAACACAAAGAAACCCCAACAATCACTTGACCCTCTTTGAGCAAGCACTTTGGTGACGAAGCCAAAAACTCCCTTTTAACAGAGATTAATAATAACAAGGATGATTCAGTGCAGACAGGTCTGTTGACACATAGTGAGTGAAGAAGAAACACCCAGTGCATCATGGGAATCTCCCAGCAGCCTAAGGGAGGATTCAGGGTCACCTGATCCAGTCCTATGCTTTAGCAAAAAGGAAAGTTTGAATCTTAAAGTAGAGATAGTGTCTCGACCAAAGATGACCAACGTAGAAGAATCGTGATGATGTATTGAGTTGTGTCTAAAACCCCCACAGTGGTCCCACAGTCAGAGATGGCGGTTGGACCTGTACTGCCACCAAAGAGCATGGGACAAAACAAATCATCTCACAGTGTGAGAGCTGCAAAGACCTGCGTTTGCAAAGCGGCCAACAGGAACACAGCAATAAGCTGTTTCGCTCGACACTGACACCTGCAGATGTGCATTCAGGTACCATCCAGCATCAAAGGTGATCCACTTTACACACTGTAGCTATAGTCTCAGGTCTGTGGCCACTTATACAAGCACACGAGCCACTTGCATCCACAGGAGCCTGTGGATGCACGGTTACTATAGCCGTATACTAAGAGCTGCATGTCCCAGTGGAAAAGTAACATCCTGACCTGATGATGAACTATGTAGAAAACAGCTTTCCACATGTGTCACTGTGCAGGGGGAGTCTCCTCAGATAAGAGCATGAACCACCATCAGGACGGTCATGTTACTGCAGCCTGTGGCTTTGCAAACGAAAAAGTTTGTTATCAATGCGTTCACCTGATTGCTGATAACAAACTCTTGTTACTGTGGTCCCTCACTCATTGCGGGAGTTAGGTTCTAAATATAACCAGCAATAGGTGAAATTTGCAAAGTAGTCAGCTTTATTTTTTACAATTATTATAGATGTTTTAAGGCTGTAAAACCCCTCACTACACACTTTATACACTTTTCTCAGACAGGCATGAACATTTTCACACTTTTCTCTCTTGTTTAAACTCTCTAAAAGTTCAAACCTTCGGGTCCAGAACATGGGAACAGAGCAGCTGCCAGAGAATTCAACATTAATGAATCAATGGTATGGAAGTGGAGGAAGCAAGAAGTAAAGTTGAGTTGAGTAAAGTTTGACTTATCTGACTGTTTTGTTTCGCTTAATGTGCACATAATATGAAAAATACAGTAACTTCTACCTTCCTTTAGCATGTCCAGAACTTTCTGTGTGATGGTTAGCATCTTCCTCTGCCTTTTGGGTGCTACCGCAGGAGCCTTTGACTGTTTCGTCGACATTATTGTGTTTGTTGGGGAGAAAACATACACACATACAGCACTTCATAGTCACACTGATTGAAGATTTATGTAAATTTGACAAGCTGAACACATTCTCTGCTGTACAGGAGACACAGCACGGAGGAGATTGATTGGCAATGGTCTACAGCCAATCAGGATGGAGAACACAATGCGCTGTTAAAGCATGCAAAATTGCACCAAAAAATATCTGCGAAACAGCGAGGTCGCGAAAGGTGAACTGTGTTATAGCGAGGGACCGCTGTACTGGTGTACTAGGACCAAAGGAGCCCATTCCCAGGGTTGTCACCTCTGACACTTTTGTCGTTCTCTGTCACACAGATTGCAGCTCTGCATGAGTGTTACACAGAACCACAGCCTAATAAACAAACTGTTTGGTCTACCTCCTTCATAACATCTGCACCAGGAGAGAATGTTTTTTAATAACTTACCTGGATTAAAGTTTGCATTGTTAGGGCGTGGCCTCTCTGACTGACAGGTGGATGGTGACACAGGCGGCCGTAGCCGCTAGCTGTCTGCTAGGCTTCACCTAAGCTAAGTGGGGTCTTAGAACTGGACCTCTGGACCGTGTTTGCAGCCCGACTACCACGCCTATCCATTTTTTCTGTTCTTAAAAGCATCAAACACATTGTTGGAGATGAAACCGCTTTTTCTGTGAATCTGTGGTTGTGCCACCATCAGCCAAAAGTCAGTGCTGCAGATTCCCTTTTAAAAACAACAGGCTTTAGCCTTTCACTTCACTTCCTCTAGCACTTAATTAAAAAATATATCAAACCCACTGAAGCCTGAAGATTCCTCAGTAAGACGACTCACACTGAGGCTCGTGTGCATTATAGGTATTCTAACTGTTATCCTCCATGTTTAGCATCTCAGTGTGTACCTACCATCCTCCCTCTGTCTTTCTGCTGCATCCAGCTCAGTGCTGGGAGCTCACAGGCTGACTCCTTCCACTCACCAGGGTGTAATCTCTCTTTGTTTACACTGCCAAGGGGTTATTTGGCTGTCTGTTAGAGTGTGACACAGACAGCGCTGCACTGTCAAAGCCAGCCTGAGCACACTGCAGACGAGCAGATTCTGCATTCAGTGTATCTAACACGTCAGCGAGCTCTGGCAGTATGTGATGGCCTACAATCACACAACACGCTCTGAAAGACACCATTCATCCATGTGCCGGGCCAAAAGAAGAAACACTGATTGGATGTTAGCTGGTGGCCGTGGTAACACTTGTCATTTCACCCCGAGTCTGAAGACCTGCTGTTAAAGATGGGATTTTGTCAGATATTCTCTGTTGGTGTGGTTCCCGCTGCTGGATTTTGGTGCTACCCCCTCTTTCATATGTTAACAGTTTGGTGTGTGTACACTGGAGTCAGGAGGTAAACATGCAAATAAATTAGCAATGCATAAATGTTTTTAGAAATCCAGGAATCTGAATACCTCCACGCTCTGGTTTCTACACTGCTGACTGAGTGACACGGTCCTCAGAGTTGCAAAACACGGCGTCTCCTGCACGACGCTGTAAATTCATGCAGTATCAAACGGAGACCTGATCCTAGCTTCAGACCCAGCTGAGGCCTTCACATTTCCAGGAGCGCCGTGGTGGACAGCTGTAATCTGTCGGGACTGAAGCGGTGTGTATGATCAGAACTTTCCTGCCGTGATGTGTGTGTTCACGAGTGTGTGTTTGGTGCAACACAAAGGTGTGCGACACCTCATCAGACTGAAATCACAGAGAGTGTCTTAAAAAGCTCTGAGACACATTTCATCCATTACTTCAATTATGAATTAGCACCTCTCCGTAATCGCTCGGCGCTCTCCCGGCTCTCTGTCGACTGCTGTCTTCATTAGCCAAACACACGACATCGGCTCATTCTTCTTTCTGCAGGAGCTCTCCGTGCACGCGATGTATGCACACATGTGCACAGGGAGGTTACAGTTTACAGGCTGCACGTGTGTCCACGCACAAACTCAGACAGGAAGCTGGGGTTTGACCCTCCTTTGGAGGGTCGTGGTGTGATCTGTGATCTGTTACCGCCACTCCACTAATATGAATCGTGGCCCTGAAAGGCCCTCAGCAAACAGCGCCATCACTTCTTAAAATGCGGTGGACTTAGAGGAAGTTGGAATGAAATGGGCCCCTCCCCTTAGTAAATCAGAGTTTAATAAGACTGACAAACAAAGCAGGGCCGGTCAAAGCTGCTGTCTGTACATCGGTGAGCAGTTCATTTCATTACACACAGGAGCACTGTGTGAAGGGAAAACGGACACTTGTCATGACAGAGCGCAGAGTTGTCATCTCACTCTTTGGGCAACAGGAAACTGCTTTTGGGGAAAAGGTTATAAAAAATCTACAACCTGCTAGTTAGTGACTCACTGACCGACAGTGGAGGTGATCAGCCTCCAAAAGAAGAGGAACCAGCTCTGTGTTGGCTGGAAGGGTTAGGGTTAACCCTCAGAGCCAAAAGTCTCTCTGACTGCTGCTTTAAAGATCGGACAACATTAATATTAATCCTGATCATCACTGATGACTACTTACAGGCTGAGGTAGAGGGAGGCTAAAAAGAGGCCGACATGATGAGCCTTTAGGGGCTGAATCCACTGTGGATAGCAAACAGTCAGTGATGCTCTTCCTGAAGGACAAAGAACAAAGAGATGCTGGAAGAAGGACTGGATTACATGTATGTTCCATTCGTCATACCTGTGGTGTGCAGGAGCTCATCGAGTGTAAAAGACCACAACAGCAGCCAGGCTGTACACTTCAGTGTCTCCATCCCTGAAAACAAGAGCAGTTCCAACCTGCAGAGGGTAAAACTCTTCCAAAGACAGCGAGTACCCCGACAGCACAAGTAGGCGGGGGTCTGGTACTCCACAGAGCAAGAGCATGAGCCTTCTTTAACTTCTAAAGACCAGTGGAAAAGCCTTCAGGGACAGGCAGTGTTGGGAAGGTTACTTTTAAAATGGATTCCACTACAGATTACAGATTACAGATTACATGACCCAAAATGTATTTTGTAACGTATTCCATTACATTACTCAATGAGAGTAAGGTATTCTGAATACTTTGGATTACTTAATATATTATCGTGCTTTTTACAACTACATGAATGTGATTTATTACTATTACTGAAGGTTACTCTCCACACCAACACCAACTAGATGTTTAAATCTTAATATAAATGAGTAACAGTAGGTGGACATTAGGTAAAGCTGCACTTTTTGCAGCGGTCTCGTATAGAAAACTATTCGCGCGTATATAAAACAGGTCCGCGGCTCCGAACCGTAGTAAAGTGACCTCTGGCTAATACGTCGGGTTCGTGTCGGCTCGTAGCTGAAAACTAGCTGTACTTTGTTGTCTGGGTCAACTTTGCTAGCGAGAGACAGAGAGAGGCGTTGAAAGGCTGCTGCAACGGAACTTATTGTTTCGGAGGAAAACACGAACACAGTGTACAGTCGAGTCTTGATAGCTTACTTACAGCTGGGCTACACTGCCCACGAGGCTACATTCTTTAGGGCTATGCCTGTAACACTGAGCCTATTGTTTTCATATTAAATAATTTTTTGAACAATAATTTTAAAAAATATTTCTTCACGTCATTATGGGTGAAGTATAGGTGACATGGGTCGCGAGATTGAGACATAGGCATTAGAGCCTCTTAATGCGTGTTTTGTTTGGGTTTCCACCGGCGTGGAATTACCAAAAATAGAGAGACCATAGCCGAACATATGAAACAGGAAAATGCTGCCGTGTAATCCCTTTATTTCAACAAAGTAACTGTATTCTAAATACCACCTTTTTAAACGGTAACTGTAACGGAATCCAGTTACTCATATTTGTATTTTAAATATGTAACGCCGGTACATGTACTCCATTACTCTCCAACACTGGTTACAGAGCATAAAAAAGGACCAACCTGAAAGAAATCCACTGAACTACACGATCACATCGGTCTTAAGATTTAAGTAAGACAAAAATAATGCACTTTAACACATCCGGCATCGTTGTGAGACTGTCTTAGACTTGAGATGTGGATGTTTGATAAAGGTCCTCCTCTTATTGGAGGGTTTGGACTTTAGAGGTGATGGTCGTCTGACTGTTGGCGTTTTGTCTTTATTATTGTAGTCTTTACCTTGCAACACTAAAGCACCTTGAGGCAACTGCTGCTGTGATTTGGCCCGATATAAAAAAAAACTGAATTATACTGTGATCAGGGCTTCGAAATGCCTGAATATCAGTAACTATCCTCCTACACACAGAGAGGAGCAGGCAACACTCCCTCAAAGAGGAAAACAAGCTAACGTCTCAAAGACACAGCAGCTAACCTTTAGCTGAACAGCTGTGGAGACAGCTGCACACATACAGGGATTTCTCTGATGGCACAAACACTGCATTTAAATTCTACAGGTCATTTTTTGATTGACAAATAAGCGAGCAATCTGAGAGGCTAAGCTAACCAGAGCATGTGGGGGGACCTCTGCATGCAGCTCAGTGTTTCCTGGCTGATAGCCTGACAGGCGCTGAGCAGAGCCTCCTGCACACTGGGCTAAGTGAGTTAGCATGGGGCTGCTGGCTCTGTAATAAAGCGTTTAATGGACACACAGCTTCTCCCTGCCTTCCTGGGGCTAACACTAAATCCCTCCTTACTGTCGCTTGCCCAGATGTTAGTGAGTTATCCATCTCTCCATCACCCCAGAGGCTGCTGCATCCATTTACTGGCTCAAATACACATAAAAAGTTGTTTTAAGTCAGACCTGTTTCCTTAACTACACACAGAAAATCACAACCTGAGGCTCATTACGCTTTAATGTAGTGCCTGGATACTCTGGATGTTTCTGTGAAAATGTAATTGTTTTCCACTTTTACTCATAGACAAAAAGCAGAAATGTTGAAATGTTCAGTCTTTCAGAAATGTAACATGAACACACAAATTAGCAATGAACCTGACCCCTGACCCTTACAGGAAGTGGACCTGGGTTCCATGGGTTAGGTCAGTGTTTCATTTTGGTTTGGTGTCGGCTTATAAATACTATAATCTCAACAGCCTGGGATGCCAGTGACTGTGACAGAACAACTTAAACCCCTCAATGGACATTTTACCCTGAACAACCTCAACACCAACGCTGCAGACTCTGTGAGGATGTCAAATGGAGGTGGTGGTCTCAGGTTTATTAGTCGGTCGAGTTCCCAAATGGGAAGTTTGCACTTTTTACAAAGTGAAAATCCAAAACCTTCTCGCCGTCAGTCACCTGACCTTCCCCACCTTTCCATGCTTCCGTCCGCTCCCTTCGTTTTGTCTGCCTGCCTGGTTTCTGAAATCTCGTCAGAAGTCTTTTTGATTCTTGTAAACTCGTTTCTTCTGCTAATTGCATTGTTTCACGTCTTGTGTTGGACTCCTAAAGTCTCCGTTCTGACAGTCTACATGAATGATCTTTTCCGAAGGAGGGGAACATAAAACAAACAGTGCTCTCCTGTCTCCTACTCTCATATTTTTTGATCCTTCCTCCATGACCTTTCCCCAACGCTGTATTCAGACAGACAGCAGCACTGTGTGAAAAACTCCAGTTTGACTTCAGACCCCTGGGTGAACACACTGGGGCTGCTCTTTGACTGCGTTCAGTCTCCTCTTTGATTTTGGTATCACAGTGGTGGTCACCAGGTCAGAGGTCATAATCAGGGAAAGGTCATGTCAGGCCTCTGAGTGTATTTAAGTCGACATGTTTACAGGCTTGATGTCCATCAGAGGATGTTTTTGGACACCAACTGTTTAACTTAACTATTCACCTGCAGTTGTCGTTCTCTAACAGCTTTGTGTGTGTGAAGCACCCTTCATGTGTTTCATGTCTGTGTCACATGTTTCCTGTTTTATTTTGAAGAGCTCTGGTGTCCCATGTACAGTACTCTGTTTTTAAAAGAAACGAGAAAACAAACATATTCAGGAATCAAATCCTTAGAAGAAGCCTACGAGTCCCTCCAGGAACAGGAAATACTGAACAAAATATGCAGAACAAAATTAGAGTTAAATGAAATTATTAATAAAAAAACAAAATTCTTGGTACAAAATTTTTAACATGGTAACAAATCCAGTCGATGTCTAGTCAACCAGTTAAAATTAAATAAATAAAAACAACTATATGTGCTGTTAAAGACTTATCTGGAAACAAAGTATATGACCCTGAAAGAATAAACAACACTTTTAGGGACTTTTACAAAACTTTCTACGCACCACTGATAAACCCATCTAAAGAGGAGATTAATCAGTTTCTTGACAATGTAAGCTTTTGAAATGACCAGTCAGGTAATAGCACTGGATACATCAGGTGAACTCCAGGCAGCCCTGAAAAGTATGCCCGATAATAAGGCTCCAGGTCCAGACGGCTTTCCAGCAGTATTCCACAAAATGTTTCAGGAAATCAAACAAAATGGTGACTACCACCAAACATGAATTCTGCCAACATTAGCCTCCTGCTAAAACCAGGCAAAGACCCTGTACTTAGACCCTGAAACCAGCTATTGTCCAATATCCCTTATCAATGTTGACTTTAAAATAATCTGCAAAGCTCTCTCACAGAGATTAGAGAAGATAACCCCCCTCATAATACACCCTTCATAAAAGGGAGGCACTCATCAACACACACACATTGTGCTGGTCTCACATATGTTTAAAACAAACATGTTTAAAAACATTAAAATTGATTAGAAGTCCCAGTCTACAATGTGAGCATGTTTATGTCTGCTGTAAAGTTTTAACATGGGAGTCTATGGGGACTTACTCACTGCTGGAGCCTCTGCTGGATGGCAGAGGAACTGCAGGTTTTGGATCTTCATGTTTGAGGGTTTGTTTGCTGGTTGGTTTAAGATGTGGTTGAGTCTCTCAGATTCACTGTACAGGAGTTCCCCTCTTGGTTCCACTCTCATGTTGCTGCACTGCTGACGAGTCCGGACTGACCGGACAGGAAGTCATCTGTTATGGAAAGAGCAGAAACTCGTGTAAATTTAACTTGTGAAAAAGGGGCTGGTGGTTTCTGCTGTAGTCAGAGATGCTGCTGATGAAGCCTGTAGTGGTGGAGACATGCAGGACGGGATATCAAGGGCACAGTCTTATTTTTACATCCTTACTCTGTCACTTTTTTCTGTCTTTATTTGTTCCCACAGCAGCACAAAGTGTTGTCTGGACAGCTGCGATGAGCCAGCCGTCTCCACTATTAAACATGTAAGCAGGACAAAGAGGCGGAGGAAGAGAGGGAGGGAGGGAGGGAGGTAGGGAGAGAACCAGCGAGTCGACATTCAGCAAAATGCAGACGCGTCAGATCTGGAAGCGTGACAAAAATGTGTCGGGCCTAATGATGTCAACGAGCGCCCAACCAGCCTCTGCAGAGTGTTTGTGCAGATCCTCGCTCAGCGCTGTGTTTGTTTCCTCCTTGGTGGTCACCACACACACGCAGACATTAAACCTCCTCCTCTGCTTCATCATCCAATAAAACTCACTCAGAAATGTAGATAGCAGTTTGTGTCTGCGCCTTTAAGACTATCGAAGGTGCTGAGGAGTGGAAGTTGGAGGCTCTGGAAAAGGTCAGGCAGAGTTCACAGCCTGCCGGGGAATGAGTGATGGCCGTGGAGAGGGGGCTCTGTTGCCGGGCCTTGTTCTTTTCTATGCTGCCTGTCGGATTGCGCAGTGGTACACTGAGGCTTGATGGATTGGCAGTCAGTGAAAGGAAACATAACCCCCTCCTTAAACACAACCACCACCAGACCCCCTCCAAACCCATCCAGCTCCCTACGCCTTCTCTGCCTGCCACCACGAGCACAGTGGAGGTTTTTACTCTGCGATGGACCACCATCACAAATGTGGGAGTAAAATCACAAAAAAGAAATAATTGTTTAAAAAAAAAGAAATGCTCCCAGTTCTGAATGCTTCTCTGTGAACTGATTTGGATGTGAACAATAAATTTTCCCCTAAAATCCAAAGAATATGACGTTTATGCTCCAAGTGCAACCACGAGCCACACAAGCTAACGGTTTGATTCAGATTTAAACCTTTCAACCATCTCATGTAATAAAATGAGTCGATGAGGTCGTCTAACTGATCCAGACTCCTGGGCTCACCTTAATGACACACAAGAATCGTGTAGCTAACCTACAGCTAGCTGGTTGGTAATGTTACTGCTAATAAATCACACCTGAGTGGAAATGCTAGCAGGCTAGGTGGAAAAATTCCCTGTGCAGCCAACATGATCCATGATAACTTGTGTACAAGGCAGCAGTAATTTTACCAGTGTTGTGCAAGTTACTTTGAAAAAGTAATTAATTATACTTACTAGTTACTTCTTTAAAAAAGTAACTGAGTTAGTAACTGAATTACAAGATTCTAAAAGTAATTAATTATACTTACTAGTTACTTCTTTAAAAAAGTAACTGAGTTAGTAACTGAATTACAAGATTCTAAAAGTAATTAATTACTTGAAAAGTAACTATTGCATTACTTAAAAAAATGTTTAACCCTCTGGGGTCCAGGGTATAATTGGCCATTTTTAACTACTTTTGTTTCCTCTACATTTCACCTTTAAAAACTCTTTACTTTGCCTTGTTTGGTATCATCCTTTTCAGCACAGCCTCACGTGTCTGAATTTACAGTTATGTTTCCATTTTGACAAACTGTATTAACACAACTGATCTAAAATCAGACAAAAAAACATAAAATAATTTTTTACTGTAACAACCACAAACATGTTTAATGAATCATATTTCATAACTTTAAATGCAAATATAAATTGTCTCTCTCTCTGGCCGTCACTCCTAAAATTTCCCCGTCTTCCTAAACAACCAAATGTCATGTTTCCATATCATTTTTTGATTGGTCGACACGGTGCATTTTTCCACCAACACGAAAGGGCAGGGTTTTTTATTTTTTGCTCATAAGCAGAGAGTGCTTGCTAGCACTGTCCTTAGCGAAACTATTGAGGATAAAACACACGTATATGTAGTTTATCACGACTCTGGTTTTACGTGGAAAATCACCACAGTTTAAAAACTGGTATATATCACCTTGTTGCTTTGACATTTTGAAGTGGCCATGTGATTGTTTACCACAACTGCTTTATTCTTCCTCAGTCAAACAGCAGTACTCATGTGATTGTTTTGCCCCCTGAGATCCAGGTGTTGTGCCAGAAAGTGATTGCCGCCCGCAGGAGCGTGTGCAGCTGCTTAAAGCTGTAGCATCCAGATTACTTACAGCTACTTCCGTGCAACTGATATAAGCTGCGGTAACCTGAACACAGCTTGAACCGTCTGTTTGTTTAAAAATAGTAACGCGACCGCACCGCATTTTCTTCTTAGTAATGGTAACGGCGTTGTAACGATAGAAATTGTAATTAGTTAGATTACTCATTACTAGGGATGGGTACCAGTATCCGGTGCCATTATTGCACCGGTTCTGACATAAACGGTAGTAACAAGACCAAAAAGCAGCGCACATTTCAGTGCTTTTTTTTTCCTGTGATGTCATACACTTTGGATTCTAGCCAATCATTTTACCTTTTCAAAGATAGTAGGCGGGCCCAGGTACGTATGTTCTTTTAGAGCAGAGCTACAGATTAAAAATGCCCAAAGTGAAGCAGTCAAAAGTCTGGTTGTACTTCACAGCAAAAAATGCAAACTCAGCAGCCTGCAACAAGTGCTTTAAGGTGATACTGTGATACTGTGCAAAGGAGGTAACACCTCGAATCTGATGAAACACCTGGCGACGCATAGCGTTTTTTTTAAAAGCCCAGAAATGCACCGTATTTGATAGCTTGCTGCGAGACCTCACACCGAGCACATCTACTGCGCGTGGGTTGCCTGTTATCTGACCCGGAGTTAGCAACATCCCCCAAAAACCCGAAGAATAGAGTCCTGGCCCCTAGCCCTGCCAGTGTAGCAGGAATGATGACGGGTGATGATGGCAGCAGCCGTTCTTCTCTGCGTGAGTAGCTTAATGTTGTTCGTGTGTAATTTACGTTGAGTAGGCTAACCACGTTATTACATTAATGTAGTAAGGTGAACTAGCAAACATCATCATAGCTACATGCGGCTGTCTTCGTGACCAAAGAAAAAGTGGAAAACAGCTAAACATGAGAGGTTTTTGGACAAAGTTTGATTTTTCCATTGTTTAAGCACTGCTTCCAGCCAAGAGTGATGCCATAAATCCCCTATAGCTGCAGAAAAGGCTAACATTGTTATCTTTTTACAAAAAAACAGCTGAACATGAGAGGTTTTTGGACCAAGTTTGTGTTCTCCATTCTTTAAGCACCGGTTCAAGCACCGTTTAAGCACCGGCACTGTTTCAAAAGTACCAGTTTGGTACTGGTATCAGATAAAACCTAAACGATACCCATCCCTACTCGTTACTGAATAAAGTAACACCGTTACTTTTAATGCTGTTATTCCCATCACTGGATTTTATCCATCAGTGAGTGATACAAAGCTGTATGACTAACACGCACATGCATGTACAGTAACAGTCAGGAGTTAGCCAGTGAGCTAACTGCTCAGAGAACCAGGCACTGTGTGTGTGTGAGGTGATAGCAGACTGTGAGGATGAGGACAGAGGGGTCAGGGGTGTTGGTGGGTTCAGGGTTTAAGTACAGGACATCCCCTGACCTGGGTCACACTCAGACGGCACCCTGAGAGGTTGTTTTTGGGCGGGCTGGTGGGGCGCTTGTTGTACCTGGAAGGACACAAAAGCAGGACAGGCAGTGGGTGGGGGGGAGGGTGCTAAAACAAAATAAACATCAAAGCCTGCAGGCCGTGTCCCGCTTTTGTTGCCTGGAAATGTCCGGTTGCCTCTTGCGAGTGGACGAGGTGAGGGGGAACAGGAGCCTGCCAGATTTCCTCTCCAGTTTTCTTCCTTTGGATGAATAAATTAATCAGCTTTTTCCAACACTTCCTTCTCTCTTTTTGTAGCCAGGTGTTGCTGCAGTTTGTAATGTTTTAAAATAAAATATTAAAGCCTGCTGCAGTTTTATTTTTATTTTTTTAAATTTCATTCAGTTGAATTTTTCAGAATCAGAATCAGAATCAAAAAGGGTTTTATTGCCAAATGTTGAGCAGGTTTACAACATTACAAAATTGCTGCGGTACTTAGTGCAAAACAGAATTAACTGTAATTCTGAGCTTTTTATGTGCTTTGGAAAACTGTAAACCATGACCACAAGGAAATGAAGATAAAGAAAAATAGTAAGTAAATTTTCATTTGTATAGCAACTTTCCAGACAGGGGACCCAAAGTGCTTCACAACAAAATAACAGAGGATAAGAAGAAAGGTTAACTAAATGCAAGTTTAAAAGATAAGTTTTATGTTGTTTCTCAAACTCAAGGGGTGGGGTGGGGGGGGGGGGGGGGGGGGGTCACTATGGCAGAAGCTCCGTCTCCTGTAGTTTTCAGCCTTGGATGATGTACAGTAAGCAGGTCCTGATCACATGACCTCTGGGCTTCAATGATGTAAGCTGGTGCTTGTTCATGAAGAGTAAGGCCAAGAGTCTTTATCAGAAGCCTCACAGCGACCTTCTGAACGACCTGTAGATGTCCCAGGGAGTTTTTGCTTACACAGGTGAACACTGAATTACAATAATCCAGATGTGACACAATGGTCCTTAACTTAGCAATATTTCTTCAATGATTAAAAACAAGCGTAAACCGGAGATCTGACATGAGAATCCAAAGTGAGTGCAGAGTTGAGAGTGACCCCCAAAACTCCTGACAGATAATTTAACAAATGACGAAAGGGGTACCAAAAGAGTTCACAGTGGGCACAAATCTGTCTGGGGCACAGACAAGGACGCCCATTGTTTCTTCATTAAGTTGGAGAAAGTTGTCAGCCATCCAACTCTGAATGGAGCCGCAGCACTTATTCAGGATATGCTACTTAGAAGCATCTTGGAGTTTTCAGATGATAATAACTGATTATCATCTGCACTGGCTTGTAGTCAAAGCAAATGCCCTTAAATGTATTCAAAATGTGCTGCAGTGGGAGCAGGTATAACAGAAACAATAAGGGCCCCAATACAGAACCTTGTAGCACAGCATAGCTGAGAGACGAGAAACAGCCACACAAAAATGTCGTTCAGATGATGATGTGAACCACTGCAAAGCAGATCCAAATACATTCACCCAATATCAAATCAAATCACTTTTATTGTCACATCACATGTGCAGGTACATTGGTACAGCACATGTGAGTGAAATTCTTGCGTGCGAGCTTCACAAGCAACAGAGTTGTGCAAAATACAATAATGTAAACAAGCAAAATACAAGAATGGCTACATCTGAAACTAATAAATATATGTACAATATATAATAGTATATGCATTTCTGGATGTGTATACTAAATATTTTTCTACGTGTGTGTGTGTGTGTGTGTGTGTGTGTGTGTGTGTGTGTGTGTGTGTGTGTGTACACATATTTTACAAATTAAATAGAGTAAACAATAAATAAAATATGTAAAAATATACAGAGTTGAGACATGTGCAAAACAGTGGCATTACTGTACAGTATGGAGTGCATAATGTTGAAGTTCCAGTAGTGAAGCTGAGGTGTCTATGAAGTGTTCAGCAGTCTGATGGCCTGGTGGAAGAAGCTGTCTCTCAGTCTGCTGGTACGGGACCGGATGCTGCAGAACCTCCTTCCTGATGGAAGTAGTCTGAACAGTTTATGGCTGGGGTGACTGGAGTCCTTGATGATCGTCCCCGCACTACTCGCTGGAGAGCTTTGCGGTTTGTAGGTGGTGCTGTTGCCATACCAGGTGGTGATGCATCCAGTGAGGATGCTCTCAATGGCACAGTGATAGAAGGTCCTGAGGATGCAGGGGCTCATGCCGAATCTTTTCAGTCTCCTGAGAAAGAAGAGGCGCTGCTGCACCTTCTTCACTGTTTTGTTTGTGTGTACTGACCAAGTAAGATCCTCAGCCAGATGTATTTATTTCAATTTATTTCAATATTTCAATATTTCAGCCTATAAGGAAAAATGTGAAACAGTATCAAAAGCAGAGGTCTGGTCCACCATCAGCAGAACGCTCGCCTGCATCACGATGTTGTTGGACTCTCTAACAGGTAATTTCAGTAGAATGAGCTCTACGAAAACCTGATTAAAATTTGTGAAGTAGACTGTATTTGTCAAAGACGGCTGTAAGCTGCGTAGCCAAAACCTTTTCTAATATCTTGGTCTGTAATTGCTAAGAAGAAGCTTGAGTTTTTGTAACAGTGGGTGGATGACAGCATTCTTAGTAAGCAAGGACGTGACCAGAGAGCAGCGAGGTGTTGATTATGGCGAGCACACAGGGACCAATAGATCAAAAGACATTTGTTAGCAAAGATGCAGGTAAAATGTAGAGCAAACGGGAGGATGCTTTCATTGAGTCAACTTATTTAAACAGCTCGGGTAAAGAAACAGAGCTGGAGCATGAACAGACAGATGCTGATGGAGAAATATTACTTCTCAAATTACAGATTTTTTCTATCAAGAAAGAGTGACGATTTTCACATCTTCATTTGAGGAGATTGGAACGGCAGGTGGAGCAGGAGTAACAATATTACTAATGATTACTTCTGTCGCGTTTGTAGCAACCGAAAATAAAATAAATTCATAATTATAATAAAGGTCAATCAAATGGACCAATATGGCAAGGCCATGATGATCCACTTGGTAAAATAAATCCGATTGGCATCTTTCTTGGCCTTAAGACAACAATTCTGATGGCTAAAGATCCAAACGGGACACAAAAAAAAGGGGGGGGGAATATATATATATATATATTAGGGGTGCAACGATATTCGTATCGATATTGAACCGTTCGATACAGTGCTTTCGGTTCGGTACGCATATGTATCGAACAATACAACATTGTTATTTATTTTATCAATTTTCCTTCTGACGATGCTGTCTGTGTTGAGCGCTCAGTGAATCTGTGTTCGACTACTCCGCCTAGGCTGCACTGTCGAGCGCAGATCCACTGAGCGCTCAACACAGACAGCATAGTCAGAAGGAAGAGCGCAGGGCAAGCTAGCGAGACAGAAGTTAAGCTCTACTTGCAACAGGCAAATTGAACCTCATTCAGATCTGGCGTTTGGAATTATTTTGGTTTTCATGTGACGTATGACCCTGAAGGTAAGCGAGTCATGGACTAAAGTAAAACAGTATGTTGGATGTGCCACGCAATGCTCAATTACATTGGTGTGAACTAGTGTGTTAGCGCAGTTAGCTCGTTAACGTGTTGGCCGTCTAGCCCCATGCACGGAGCGATCGGCGGTAGCTCGTTAACGGAGATTTGCCGTGTTGTGGCGTTAAGGTCATTTCAACGAGATTAACCTGAAAGCACTAGTGGGAACACAACGAATATGACTGCACATTTACGCCGACATCATCCTAGTGCAAAGACAAAAACAACAAGCATGCTACTAACTTTAGCCGAGTCATTTAGACCGCTGTTAGCACATGATTCTCCTTATGCTGCTGAGAATATAGCCCAGAAGAAGCGGATAGTATAGCTTTTATTTTGGAAAGAGACATTTCTCTGTAATAAACTCTCTTTTCCAAAGATGAGTGATTCCTCAATCAGATACAGGGCTTGCAAAATCGCTAGCCTGACGTCCCGGAGCTAGCGATTTTTTTCAGTCGGGCTACCAAAATCTATCTCTGCCCTGCCCGTCGGGCTATTGTAGGAAAAATATATGTCAATGCTTTTGCATTCTTTCAGAAATGTAGCTGGGTAATTATGTCATTGGCATCGGTGAGCCACTGTCAATATGTGACATATTGAAGTCGCGTTTGAATTTGCGCTTGTTTTTTTGCTTTCACTTTGCAATCGTGCGAACTGTGTATAGAGAGCGACAGCACTGATCTGTGAGTGATGATAATTTGTGCACCAATTCCTCTGACATCGTCTTATTAATCGTTAGCTTACTATGCAAACATGACAAGTGAAATCTCCCGCAGCTTAAACATGTGAGAGGTTGATCGCGCAGAGAATCGCTGAGCTTATGTGAGTACGTGTGTAAAAGCATTTCAGTTCTGCTGAGCCAAATAAGACAGGTCAGGGTGAAGAAGTGACAGCCAAAGAAAAGCTTACCACAAAACGGAGAAGTTATGACAAATCAGACTATAAGGCAAAAAGAAAGTGCAGCTTTATGGTTTCATGGGCAAAAATAATTTCTGTGGCTGCAATATGACGAGCTAAATAACCAGGGCTGCACATAAGTAGTCCACAGGTGCGCATTCGCTGTCAAAATAAAAAACACGCACAAGGGTTAGGGTTAAATTTAAAAACTGTACTTTTGAGTTAAAATATATATTTATAATTTTAATAAATGACAAATTAAAAATGCATGAACATTTTTTTGTATCGAAAAAATATCGAACCGTGACACCAAAGTATTGAACCGAACCGAACCGTGAATTTTGTGTATCGTTGCACCCCTAATATATATATATATATTACTAATGATGTCAAATAACACTTTAGGATTGCATCTTGATACATGCTCAATCATCCAAGTAAGGATGCATCCAACATCAGCATGGAGGAGAGGAAGGCACTCACATCACTTAGCAATGACAACAACATCATCATCGTTTCAGCAGACAAGAGTAGGTGCACAGTGTTGCTAAACCAGAAAGGTTATCATTAGAAAAGGCTATCGTATATATAAACAGGGTGCACCTTTAAGACCGATTGTCTGTATGATCAACTCAGTCACCTATAACATCTCCAAGTTTCTGGCTTCAATCCTGAACACCCTGGATTTTGTTGAGAAGGTGAGAGATGTCACTATGGAGGCAGATGAAACCATGGTCTTGTACGACGTTACATCTCTCTTCACTTGCATCCCAGTCACGGAAGCGTTGGAGGCAGTTCGTAAGAGATTACAGGATGACCCCAACCTCAGCAACAGGACCACTCTCAGCATCCACCAAGTGCGTTCAAACTGTGTGTGAATTCCATCTATTTCACACCCAAGGGTCAGTTCTACAGGCAGAAACATGGGTGTGCCATGGGCTCCCCAGTTTCACCCATCGTGGCCAATTTGTACATGGAAGAAGTGGAAAAGAGGGCTTTGCTATCCTACCCTGGAACACCACCAAGCCATTGGTTCAGCTATGTGGATGACACCTGGGTGAAAATCAAATCTCAGGACGTACCACATTTCACGGATTACATTAACTCGGTGGACCAACACATCAAATTCACCAGGGAGGATATGAAAAGTGGCAGGTTAGCCTTCTTAGACTGAGATTTCCATCAGTAATGGGGGACATCTAAAAGCTGATGTGTACCGTAAACCTACACATACAGATCAGTATCTAAGGTTTGACTCTCATCATCCACTGGAGCACAAACTGGGCGTCATCAGGACGCTACAACACAGAGCGAACACCATCCCCACTGACACAGCGGACAGGGAGGCAGAGGAACATCAAGAAGGCCCTGAGTAGATGTGGTTATCCCAGCTGGACTTTTGTCAAAGCTGGGAAGGCTCCTAAAGAAAGCTCCAGCCAATCCAGGAGAGGAGGACAACCGCTGCCCAAGCGAAAACCTGTAGTGATCCCGTACGTGTCAGGAGTATCACAGCAGCTGAGACGCATTTTTTCTAAACACAGTCTCTGTGGCTTTTAAACCCCAAAACACGCTGTGCCAAAAACTGGTCCACCCCAAGGATCGGGTCCCCGACATAAACAGAGTAACATAGTGTACGCTGTTAAGTGCAGGAGGATTGGCAGGATTTATACATCGGGGAAACCAAACAACCTCTGGCTACAACGCAGAAGAGCTACCTCGTCAGGCCAGGACTCTGCAGTCTATTTACCTACAGGCCAGTGGACACTCTTTCAGTGATGAGGATGTAACATCCTGGACAGGGAGGAACGCTGGTTTGAGGGCGGAGTCAAGGAGGCCATTTACGTAAAAAGGGAAAGACCATCTCTGAATCGAGGAGGGGGCCTAAGGGTACATCTGTCACCATCTTACAATGCTGTGATTGCAGCCATTCCCCAACTCTCTGTGAATGGGACTCATGGCCATTGATCAGTGGTCAATGGTCATGACGATTGCATATTAATGATCATAAACTGACCTTCCAGCCCATTGTTCATTCAGTTTCAGCCATTATGTAAATGCCCTGTTTATAAGGCTGGGGAAACCTGCAGTAAGCTGAGACTGAAGAAGTCACCTGGTGAGACCCACTTCTTCCCACAGAAGAAAAGAATCAACTTTTTGGGACATTAGGATTACCTGTGCTCTTTGTAACCAGGTGTGGGAAACAGGGAGCCGTTGCATCTCTAACTGATCTTTTAAATGAAGAAGATGAACATATAAACCAGATTTCTTCTGAAAATAATCAGATTTTTGACAAGAACGCTTTAAGCAGCGACTGGTGTCATTTATCCAAGGTGAGGACTTAGCTAGGAGCTAACAGAGGAGCTAACAGGAGCTAAACAATTTTATAACCTGCTAAGGACCAGATTACTTTTGTAGTAGGTCATGATGTGTACAATTTTAGAACTGAACGAGGGTGAGCTTTCTTTTTCATAAATCCAGCCCAAATCCAGCACTTTCAGGCCCATTTATTTTTAACACAGTTTAAAGTAGCGCACACACAGATGCCTTCACACGAATGTTATATTAATCTAAGTGTAAACCATTTTACCCTTTACATCAGAGTTTTTAAATTCAGTGTAACAAATCCCCCTAAGTTAGCATGCAGGTATCCTGGGATTAAATGGTGACACAAACACAAACAACACTTTTATCTTTGATGATGATAATAAATCTGATTTGGATCACAAGCAAATGTAACATGAGACTTTCTCACCATGCTTTTGTCAGCTGGACCAATTTAGACCAGCCAACTGTGTGTGTGTGTGTGTGTGTGTGTGTGTGTGTGTGTGTGTGTGTGTGTGTGTGTGTGTGTGTGTGTGTGTGTGTGTGTGTGTGGAGGGGGGTGGAGATGATTGTGCTGAACTGTGGCAGATGCCAGGTGTGTAGCTCTCCTCTCCCTATTCCCTTCTCGGCTCCTTCATGATGACCTTCCCCAACACACACACACACACACACACACACACACACACACACACACACACGCACACACACACGTACGCACACACACACACCCCGCAGCTGTCAGGAATGACAGCAGACAGTCATTGTTGCTCTAACTGGTACTGCATGGATTGCATGCATGTGGAAATGCACACGCTTGACTTCATATCTACGTGTTTGTGTGTTGCAGTACATGTATGTGCATCAGCTTCCCTCTCCTGCTTGAATCAAATGTTTGCTAACGGGAAGTTATCTAGCTATGCCAGCTGCACATTTGGTGATGATCTTTTCCTTAAAACTTGGCAATACAGATAAAAGCTTTTGTTTTTAAATTTGTGTTTATCTTTCATCTTTTCTGACCCAGACCTCCAGACCTGCAGTCAGGAGTGTTTGTGCCGCCACCCTGACCACCTCCAGGAGCCAGGCTCACAGTGACATCATGGAACAAACTTTGGGTTATTATGAAGTTCGTAAGTTTAACCTGAAAAGGAAAAAAAAGTCAAACATTTTTTTCCTTGCAGGTTAAGTTACACAACACTACAGCTTCACTCCTGACTCAATCTGCCAGACTGCTGACACCATTCATTTCTCTGGCTCCTCCCACCAGAACGCCAAGCAACCACGATGCTAATTCACTTTATGGATCCAGTGTAAAAAATGGCCCCTCACAGCGAATGGCCCTCATTCACTTATACGTGCGTGGAAATCCATTTACCGTGCAACATCGTGCATAAGTTAGTGAATCAGAATCATTGTGCGGTCTGCATACAGACACGCCCCCATTTCCCTACATAAGGAAGTACATTTACCTCCAGGTGAAGAAAGAATTGATGGTGATGATGCACAGACAGAAAAAAAGTGTGTGCAAAGAGGAAACCAGAAAAGGTTTCCAAAGAGATTCCACTGGACTGATGAAAGCTGAAAAATAAAATGAAAAGTGAAGCTCAGATGAGAACATCTGATGACCACCATTATATAAATCAGGTTGTGGACACCCTGCTGGGTCAAAATGTTATTCCTCAGTAGCAAAATCAAGCCCATCAAAGGCACCTGTTAACTTACCTGAGTTAACTTATTTAAAATGATTACTTTCCATTTTCTTAAATGATTTTGCAGAAGAAAACTTTAATTTTACTAACATGAGTCTTTGATGTCATGTTAGTGGGTGTGGCCAAGGTTTAAAGGTGAGGTGAAGCATCAGCAGAGATTATTCGTGTTTGATTTAATTTTTTCTCGAATGTTTGTTCGTTGATTTCTGTTTTTTTAAACCCATGGAAAAAGTTAGATAAATAGAAAATTCATATTAACTAGAAATATGTGAGTCTTTGATTTCACTGATCTAAAATGGTACAAAATAATTTTGGAGAAGTTTGTTTCTTTGTCTGGTTTTTCAATGCAGCAACAAAGAAAGAAAGAAGTAGAAATAATAGGAAGAAAAGAAAATGAGCAGAAAGAGAGCTGCAATCAGCACACCTCATCGATAATGGTTGTTTCCTCTGCAAACTGCTTTGCAACCCACCCCCTCCATTTTCCTGCTTTTTCTGTTCTGAGGATTGCGGCAAAACATAAATTCTTCCAGACCTTAAAAGGATCCGTACAGCTGAACTTAATTCATGCTTCCCACACATGTCTGCGCTGAGGCTCTTCCACCTTTGGTAAATCTCTTTGCTCGTTCGGTGAGGATGCAGGCTGAAATGTGTCTGTGAACAGTGAAAGCTTTGCCACAGCACCTGAGGGATTTTCCTCTTCCAGTTCAGCCCCTAATGCCCACCATGCTGCCTGACAGGAAGGAGTGATTTCACTCTGAATTTATTCCTATGAGTCCGAGCCGTTCGTCTTCAGTGCTTAACCTGACTTAGCCTGTTGTAATAGATTCTATTTTTAATTGAAACCATCCTCAGATAAGAGACAGCTAACCAAATGAAAAAATGATTTGCTCAGGTTTGCTCTGAATTATGAAATGTGCCGAACTGAAAGAGATCCTATTATCCCCGTGTTTCAGTACGGAGCAGCGCTGTGTGACGAGCTGATTAACCGTCTGTTCACTGCGTTAACATTGAATCTGTTTATTCTCATGTATATCTGTATGTCATGAACACGCACACACTGAGAGCCCACGAGCACAGCAACTCGTAAAGCGGCAGTGACGGGGTGATTGATCCCCTGTTGAAAATGGGCGATATTCTCCCAACATCGATATCAATAAAGCCTCGTAGGCTCGAGGCTTCTCAGGGTCTGCTTTTGTTTCTCTTCCAAGGAGAGCTCAGAAAAATCTATAGACAATTGATGGTGTCTGGGAGAAAGGCTCTATTGGAGTATATCAAATCAACATATCGGAGAAGGGAAAGTTTGGCCTGTGAATCAGACTGTTTTTGCTGTGAGTTCAGCAGCGGGCTAAGAGGAATGGCCACATTTAAAGCAAACGAAAAAGACGGACGGTAACCTCGAGGACAGACCAGGTTTTTCTTCTGGTTTGATGGATGAACGTCACAGAAGTCGTGGGATTGGTTAAAAACTGAACATGGCTCAGCTGCGGTGAGTGAGTCCACGCTTTCAGTGCTTAATAAAATGTTATCCTTGTTATCCTCCTTTTTCCAGCAGGCATTTTATTCAGCAACGATGAAGCAGTCAAAAGCAGTCCATGGAAACTGAAAACATATTGAGACACATTCTGAAAGCTCATCAAAATAGATCCAGTCTGAAAAAGACGGTGCTGCTGAAGATATCTTGTGTAATAACTTCAGCTCAACATGGAGGCCAACAGCTGTGCAGGCATTAACACTAGCACAGACCCTGAGGTCAAAGGAGCTTGCAAAGAAAAGCGTCTGGACTTCTTTAAGTTGCTTGAAGACGTTTCACCTCTCATCCGAGAAGCTTCTTCAGTTCTAAGGTCAAATGGTGGAGAGACCCAGATATAAACCTAGTGGGAGTTTCCCCCCACAGAGGGACAAAAGGACCCCCTGATGAACCTCTAATCGCCTGAGCCAAGGTGTGAAAGCGGGTGTGGGTCACAATCAGCCAGCGTTTCGGGTGAGCTCATCGTGAAACCTGGCCCCACCCTATCATGTGATTTCCTGAGGTCAGATGGCCCAGGATGTGAGTGGGCGTTAAGGCGTCTGGGAAGGATCTCAAAACTGGATTATAGATGGCAGAGAGTTGGTGTCGTAAACCCCCGCCTCTGTTCAAAGATGGTCGCTCACAGTGGACATAGATGCTTCTTTCACTCCTCTTTCAAACCATCTGTCCTCTCTGTCCAAAATGTGAACATTGGCATTCTCGAAAGAGTGTGGAGGTGGCTCCTCCATGGGACAAGACTCAGGAGTCCATTTGCATCTCAAGGATAAAGGTCACTCTTTCGAGGAGCAAGCTCCTTTGACTACGATGACCTGGATGACTGAGAACCTTCACAGACACACAGACCCCGAGCAGAGTCACCATGAAAACACACTCTTCTTCTGCTTCCTCTCATGTTGCAGGTTGTTCGGTCGTGAGGACCAGGGTTCAGATCCACTACTAATCACATACGGATGCTAGTGAAATGTGCCTCGATATCACAGTTAAATGCACAATGTAAGCTTTTTTTGAACATGCGTGGTGGATGTGGTTAAGAGACACAGTATTTTAACACTGGCCACGTCCTTTTCCTAAAATCCTGAGTGAAGTCAAAGTAAGACACCAAGCTCCCAAACAGGATGCAAACCACAGCAAATTTCCACCACCACCTCTCCAACCTCTAAATGGAGTTTGGAGCCCACTTTCTGTTTGTGAGGGGCAGCTAAACAGAACAAGGAGAGGAGCTACAATATGGCTGCACCAGGACCCAGGATGGGACAAAGAAGGATTATTTTGAACTTGAATCATGCAAAGCTGGTCTGGTACAATCCTGGAATAAAATGAGCAAATGAGGCTCGCCAGCAAAGAAGTGTTTGCAGGTTCTTGCAGACTGGACTCGTGTTTGTTTTCCAGTAAAGTCACAGAACCAGAACATTCAAAGCAATATCAGAACGTTTGTTTATGGAACTGGAACAAAAACAGAAAGAATCTGAACAAGGCTGCAGATACGGATCATCAACTCGATCTGCTTCTTTAATAAGCTGTGAAACAATGTGATGTTTATAACTTGTAATGATTTTCATTTCTATCCCTGCTGGTCAGAATAATGTGCTTTTTTAGGTTCAGTTTGATCTGTATTTCTCTGTTTCTCCTTATTTGTACGGAGGGATGAGCGGTGGAAGAGGCCCAAAGCAGGCCAGCCTCTGGATAATTATTCCTTTCCAATCACTGTGACTGTCTAATTGCAGCGCTAGCTGCTAATTTATGCACGCCTTTGTTTTCTTCAAGGAATGCATTTTAAAAAACACATCAAACGATTTTTGATATGTAAAGAATATGCAGCCGCTTAAATAGAAATTCCTTTTTATTTTAATATGATAATAAGTCAGAGAAAATGAGCAAATCAAAAGGGAAGTCATATAATGATATATGGGTGCAAATATGGCACTTATTGTATTTTTTCTCTACTTGAATACATTAGCATATTTCCCGTGTTTTTAATGGCCTGAAACTGGAGTTATGTAGGACAGCTTGCTGGCCATCATTCACAAGCTGCTGGTGTTTCTGCACATCGTCTGTCAGGCAGCGATCTCACGTACATAACTGGCGTTGTTTTTAATGTAAATGATGTCACCGTTAAAGCATGTACATAAAAAAGAGCGCGCACACATTATCCACACTGTGACACCGGTGCACATGGGAACATCAGTATTTGCTTTATGCATGAGGACAGGTAAAAAACACACAGGCCCACTGTGGACACGGGCTGTAATTGAATGTGACTCCTCTGTATACTATCCATAGCTTGGGGATCCTGCCAGCTAATTGGAATATACAGCTCCCTAAACTGACGCTGAACTCCACAGAGAGCCTGGCTGTCAGAACACCACAGGTTTAGCTAAGGATCTCATACGATAAGGTTCAAGCTGAGGCTTGAATTAGAGGATGATTAGAGCGATGATATACCGGATACGACGATATTTGAGGAAATATATTGCAGTGTTCCCCATTTGCAGGCCCCACATACAGGCACACAACCAGAGGACTTCTAATATAACGTGAAGCAGAAGAGGAAATGATAAAGTTCGAGGTAAACACTCAAGAAAATAGGAATGGTGATGCATTTAGATGTTTCCAGGTGTCTGTAGTAGCATACGTTGTCGACCTCCAACAGCTTTTTGGGATTGTTTTGGGATGTAAAGTGAGCTGCAGCCTTCTGATAGCATCACCTTCCACCTCCACAACATCCGCTTCTACTACACACATGAAGTTTAACTACAGTGCTAGCATCTGCTATGATTTGATATTCTGTCCTAAACCCTTAACTGGCCATTAGCAATAGCAGCAGCAGTGCTGAGCTACTAGGCAGTGCTTGTGTTTTAGCGTTACTGTGAGAAAAACCCGTGGTCAGAACAGTTTGAGTTTGTTTTTCCAGTTCAGACACGTTATCCATGGTGGATTTATGAGAATTAAAATAAACGGTGAACTTTCTGTCTCGACGCAGGTTAAAATAATTTCTTTCATGCAGACTGGTTGGGGGGTTTCTCAGCCAGAGTGCCCAGCCAGTGTTTTATGGACTTGGATATTTGACTGTGTTCCCTGTGGGTTCCTGTTGGGGTGTTTCTGGGCACTGGCAAAATGGCCATCCAGTCCCAGGGCTGCACTTTGTGACCAACTCAGCCAATACTCCTTCACAGGCACTTGCGTTGGCTTGGGCATCTGACTAGGACCCATTTCATGGGTGCCTCCAAGGTGAGGTGTCCTAAAACGTATCCTAGCAGGTGGAGTCCCTGGGGCAGATCCAAGACATGCTGGATAGATTACAGCTCTTGGCTGATTTGGGAATGCCTCAGTGTCCTCCTGAATGAGCTGAAGGAGACGTCTGGGCAAAATGGATGGATGCTTGGATGGATGCTTGGATGGATGCTTGGATGGATGATGTTCAGCGAGATCTGTCAGTGACCAGGTAAGGAACCTGGGTTGGTTCCTTACCTGAAGCCAGAGCTTCCCTCAAACATTCCTCTGTTTAACGTCTGATATCTACTTACTTATTGGAAGGTGCAGATAATAACACAGAAATGACAGATTTTGAAATACACAGTCTTTTGAGTCTATTTCATCATGAGAGAAGTCAGTTCTTTCTAAATGGGGCCTGGTCAGTTGGTGGGTGAGATGATAGAAAAATGCATGAAAAATATATCAGAAAGGGCTCATTTCCTCTAACAATCAAAAAGGACTTTTATGGATTTGGATCAAATTGATTGAACAGGTTAACAGGTAAAGTCAGATGAGTGAGAAGAAAGCACAGTGTCATGCTGTTGACAGCTTCTCCTGCTCGGCGCCTGTGATGAAGAAAGCTGTGAAGTAGTTCTCAGACTTTCTGCAGATGCCTTGATTTTTGCTGTAACATCACACTAACTCTGACTCTGCACTGCGACAAACATAAATGAAAACTACCTTCATGTTCTCACTGTTGTGTATCCAGCGCTGATTTCATGTCTTTCCCACATAAATAATGAAATACGTAATTATCATATCATAATTGCAGTAAAGATGGCTTTGACAGAAATCATTTCCCGTATCTAGTACAGCGTGCTAATCGAATCTGTTCCCCAACTCACTAATACGACCTCTGGTGATTGAGTTTCAGACATTTGTTTGTGTGTGTGTGTGTTTTGCTCTCATATCTCACATTTCCTGTGTTTTCCTTTGTTTTAAGTTTAAAGTTTAAATGCTATCCATCATGTCATGTGACCTCCTGCATGTGTCTTTCCTCACGCTGATGAGTTATGTGCATGTCTGGATTCTCTCTAAGCCTCGTTCCTATTGGCTGACTCATTTACAGCCTTGCACAGTCATGTAACCCAAGATATGGCTGACAGCACGAGCATTTGTGTGAACATGTAAATGCGACTGTGCGTCATGTTTAACAAAAGGAACGGATGGATGGAGAGACTGATGGGTGGATGGACAGACGGTGTTAAAGGGGAGATTGAGTTGGGCCCAAGGTCTCTAACAATGACTGATTACTGCACTAACGAGGCTCCTGGCTGCAAGGGATGCCTGTAATGTGATTGGTGCTGGCTGCTATCTGTCTTGACCAATAGACAACTGGCCCAGCTGTTCCCTGCTCACAGGTCAACCAGAGTTCAGCAGGCTAAAGACCAACACACACACACACACACACACATTAACCCAGGACAAATGTAGATGCATTAAAGACATATTTGTAAAAAATAACTCTTGACTGATTCAAAATAAGAAAAACGATATTTAAACCTGTCGATATGTATTAATGACCAATAACAATATAGGAGCTCAATACTATGAAATATGACAAAACAACAAAACTGGTAAAAATCAGTCAAAATAAAATGAGCTCATTTAAATAGAAAAGACGACAGTAAAATACAGTCATTAAGTAAAATCTAATAAAATGCGTAAAAACAGAATGTTATACTATAAACTTGATCAATAAAGCAATATAGTAAAATAAGATCTAATCAACAGGAAACTGTTCATCAGTGAAACAGGAAGTGATGTCTGCAATAAGGCTGAATTTAAGTTGCCTTAACAGCCGCAAGAGACCAAATTTAGATAAAAAAGATATATTTTTTTAAAGACTTAAAACCTGAACACAACATCTGTGCATGTCTGCTGCTCAGTAGGTCTCATCTTTCTATAAATTAAATATGTAGGGAAGGTAAAGAAAAGAGACACAGAAAGGGGGGGGGGGTGAAAAGCAGAGAGCCCTGCATGTAGAGAGGGAGGGCGAGGCGTGTTGAGTAATGAGCGCTGTTGCTCCCAGAACAATCAGGGTCACCATTTTGCCGTGTGTTTCTACCTGATGTATAGCGTGAGCGCTGGGAGCTGCTGTAATAAGACCATTTGGGCCTCTCATTGGTGAGCATTAGTAGCAAATATCTTCTACAGGCCTAAAGACAGCCTGCGGGGCTGAACAATGAGCCGTGTTAGCTGAGCTACTCGTTTGGTCTAGGCTGAGCTGAGCTGTGATAGGCCAGCTTCAAAGCATCCATTAATATTTACGCATCATGCTACTGGATTTTCTTTGTTATAAAAATAGTCTGTACTAGTTTAACAATGCATTGTTATATACTGCATGTCACAGCCCATTAAATTAATACAAAGATTCTCAGTTGTCACATAACACAAACTTTTACCAAGAACTACGAAGGTGAGTGATCCAAATTTTCACTACCTCGGCCAATCGGTGATGTTAGAGATCCTGAACAAGAGAAACAAAGTCAGCTGTGGCAACAGCAGGACTGTCTGCCCATCCATCCATCCGTCCGTCCGTCCGTCCATCCATCCATCCATCCATCCGTCTGTCCATCCGTCCGTCCATCCATCTATCCGTCCGTCCATCCGTCTGTCCATCTGTCCGTCCATCCATCCATCCATCCATCCGTCTGTCCATCCGTCCGTCCATCCATCTATCCGTCCATCCATCCGTCTGTCCATCCGTCCGTCCATCCATCTATCCGTCCGTCCATCCGTCTGTCCATCTGTTCGTCCATCCATCCGTCTGTCCATCCGTCCGTCCATCCATCTATCCGTCCATCCATCCGTCTGTCCATCCGTCCGTCCATCCATCTATCTGTCCGTCCATCCGTCTGTCCGTCTGTCCATCCATCCATCCGTCCATCCGTCCATCCATCCATCCATCCATTTGTCTGTCCATCCATCCGTCTGTCCGTTCATCCATCCATCCATCCGCCCATCCCTCCATCCATCCGTCCATCCATCCGTCTGTCCATCCATCCATCCGTCTGTCCATCCATCCATCCATCCATCCATCCGTCTGTCTGTTCATCCATCCATCCATCCATCCATCCGTCTGTCCATCCATCCATCCATCCGTCCGTCCGTCCGTCCGTCCGTCCGTCCGTCCGTCCATCCATCCATCCATCCATCCGTCTGTCCATCCGTCCGTCCATCCATCCATCCATCCGTCTGTCTGTCTGTCTGTCCATCCATCCGTCCGTCCGTCCATCCATCCATCCATCCATCCGTCTGTCCATCCATCCATCCATCCATCCATCCGTCTGTCTGTCCATCCATCCATCCGTCTGTCCGTCCGTCCGTCCGTCCGTCCATCCATCCATCCGTCCGTCCGTCCATCCATCCATCCATCCATCCATCCATCCATCCATCCATCCGTCTGTCTGTCCATCCATCCATCTGTCCGTCCGTCTGTCCGTCCATCCATCCATCCATCCATTTGTCTGTCCATCCATCTGTCTGTCCGTCCATCCATCCATCCATCCATCCATCCATCCATCCATCCATCCAATCTAGAAGTTAGCATCACCCTGGTTCCTTCAGTCAGAAACATTTAGAATTTTGTGCTGATTGCAATGAAAAACTTGGCTAATGAAATATTTTAAATTTTCCCATGACATGCTGCTTTTTGATGAATGAGGCTTCAGAGCCTGGAAAGTAAAGCCAGTGCTGAAGCTCTTTAAACCTACATTCTTTCAAATGTCCAGCAGGGAAGGACTCCTCAGTTTATAGAAGTCTATGAGCCCCCTGCTCACGTGATCTCTGAGCTCAGTGACCTCTCATCGTGACAATTACAGCAGTTATAGGCAAACTACAGTTGAGCTTGTTTTAGGAAAAAAGACAGGGTGTTAGGCAGCTTACATATATGAATACCTACTGTATTTATCGTTCACGTTGCTTTCAGATTTCAATAGGACGGTCTGTTACTGTAACCTCACTGCAGTCCCGAGGTCCAGTTCCAGTTAGCTGAGGTGAAGCTAGCAGACAGCTAGCAGCTACAGTCACCTGTGTCACCATCCACCTGTCCGTCAAATAGGCCATGCCCCTAATAATGCAAACTTTAAGCCTTAATACAATTTAAACAGGTGACTTACAAGAACGTTGTCCCCCTGTACAGGTGTTATGAAGAAGTAAATGATCCATAGAAATCAGAACAGTGTATGTATCAGGCTGTAAACATGTTTCTGCTACATTTTTAACATGGGGACTGACGCACTGCTTGTACCCCTGCTGGATAGTAGAGGAACTTCAGGTTAGTTGGACGATACTTGGCAACAGCCTAACTCATGCTTGTATCCCATTTCCAAAGAGGAAAATCACTGATAGAGCTGCTATAGCAGACAGTAAACTAATATATCTATGTTTTTAAATCTGGCATAAACAGCAGCTCTGATTGGCTAAGCTGGTCTCAGAGGTATGGTACAAATGTTGGTATCTGGACAAAAACCTGTAAGTAAAATACGTACATGCAGAACGACATAACGCCGTTAGGCTGACCACCACAATACAAACCTGTCACAGAAACAGATGAGACATGGTCACGTGAGATATCCTGTGAAGAAGGAAAATAGATTCCCAAGGAAACACACACAATGCTCTTTTATTTACAGAGCAATCCAAGCCATTTGAATAGATTTGGAATAATAGAGAATACTCACCTCATCTGACAACCAATAAGCCTTTATCAAAGGCTATTTTAGGTGTCAGGAAAAAACAAATAAGAGCAACAAAAATTTGCAAACATATTCAATTGAAAGCTGATGCTGGTCAGACCACATCCAGTCTGAAAACCAGTGAACAGAAAATGAAGGAAATATGTTTGCTGGGAGCAAAAGTAATCAGGCAGATTGTTCAGAACGTGGTAGAAAAAGTGGCAAACATACATGTAACAACACACACACAAAGATGGCTTCCTGTGTGAGTGATTTAATGACACTTTCATTGTCTGACTTGTTATTCCAGGGCGTGCAGCTGTGTGTGTGTGTGTGTGTGTGTGTGTGTGTGTGTGTGTGTGTGTGTGTGTGTGTGTGTGTGTGTGTGTGGTTTACTGTAGCAGGCATGGTGGGAGGAGGGTTTTGCCGCAGAGGGAGAGTGGAAGGCGATAAAGACTCTGTGAGTGGCAAGTGTACATGGATAGCTTCACATCAACTGCCAATATGTTGTGAGGCGGCGGTAACAGGCAGGGTCTCAGGGGAGGGCTGCGGCAGAGCAGGCCAGCAACAGACGGAGAGCAAAACAATTTCTGGTGCCAATAACCCCGAGCGGCACAGATGAAAAATGTTTTAATATTTGCAGCTGCTTTATGGCAGTCGGGGTGACAGTGATGGAGTCAATGTCAGCTTTTTCCTTTTAAATGTCATGCTCTGTCTTGAGCTGTCAGAACGCTGTATGTATGTGTGTGTGTGGAATTGATCATTTCCTCTTGTAAAGTGCCCAAATGTGAGTGCGCCCCACCCCTGCTCCCCTCACCATTTTACCCCAAACCGCCCCTTTGTGCCGGCGTTCCTCCTCCTCCTCCCTCTATCCTCCAGTTGTCCATAAAGACAGTGCACTCAGCTGTCAGATGAAACTCCCCAAACCCGGCAGCCATCATTTAGATAATCACTTCCTCCTCTTTGCATTTTATTTGGTTTGATTATTTTTCATCTGCAGCTAGATGGAAACCATAAATTACATTGTGTCCCTGATGTCTTTGCAGAAATCAAACATGCAGCCAGAATCACAGAATCAGCAAATGGAGAGAAACAACATCTCGAACTTTATCAGAGACGCCGCATTGCGCTAAACACCAAGCTACAAGTCAGTGTGCATTTGCTCAGATGAATCATTTTTCCATCAAAATATCCTGTTAATTTGTCAGTGCTTGGATCCTGTTCTCCTTATCAGGGCATCAATAAAGGTCATTTGGTTAAAGCTACTCGACCGCTGTCCTTTTATCAGCATCTGGGAGACGGATCTGCCATCAGCAACCAGGTTCCTGTTGTTAAGGGACGGTGTTTAAATTAAACTACAGTGTTTTCCTCAACATAACCACACATGTACAAAATAAACACATTTTGAGGACGACCAACCAACCCCCACCCCAAACACAGCAGTAAAAATATTGTGCTCCACACTCATACAGACTTTAATTATTAGCTACAGTTACCAAATTTGTGGATTTTAGCCTTATTCAGTGCTATCAGTCCTGTTCAGCTATTCAAACTGTGGCTCTTTGTGTACTTTAGCTAAGTCAGCGAATCAAAACTAAAGCAAAGATCAAGTTGGGGGGTAAAAAGACATGTCAAGTGTCAAGTCAAAGACAAGTTTCACAACACAAGTGAAGCATTCCCTTCTCACTAATAAATTTACATTGACTAACACTCAAAAGGAGGCAAGGAAAGCACTGCTTCCAGTTTTAGAGTTATTAGGCAGGCACCACTAATGCCCTGCCTAATGTCCTGATGTGAACTTTGTAGGTCCCTGGCACAGCACCCTTGCTACTGTTGTCTTTCTTGTAAAATGCCTTGAAATGTCCTAACACAGAAGGTAAAGTCTGGATAAAAACATCTCTGTACATCATCCTGTAGGAGGGTTAAAGGTCTGAGCTGCTACTATTAGCAAGGGTCCTTGTAATGCATGAAAGGCAGTGGGTTAATGAAACTTTAACAAACACCATCATTAGAACATGGTAGCAGCACACTGTAATGATCATACTCACAAAGATGCTGACAATCCTCTGAGAGCTACTCACTGAAACTCTGCAGTGGGACTTCTTAGAGGAGGGGAAGGACTCAACCTTTTCTCTACTGACTACAGGCATTCCTTAAACATATGATCTATAGTGTTTTATTCAATTTAGGTGGATCTTACATATATTTTTAATGTGCAAATTGAAGGACATATTCTGATCAGAAAGGACTCCACGGTTCCTCACAGTGTTATTGGAGGCCAAGGTAATGCCATCCAGAGCAAGAATCTGGTTAGACACCATATTTCTAAGATTTTCAGGGCTGAGCTGGATGTCATCTGCATAGCAGTGTAAATGTATGCTATGTCTTCTAATGATGCTGCCTAAGGGAAGCATGTATAATGTAAACAGAATTGGTCCTAGCACTGAACCCTGTGGAACTCCATAATTAACCTCAGTGTGTGAAGAGGACTCTCCATTTACATGCACAAACTGGAGTCTATTAGATAGATATGATACAAACCACTGCAGCACAGTACCTGTAATACCTACAGCATGTTCTAATCGCTCTAATAGGATATTATGGTCGACAGTATCGAACGCTGCACTGAGGTCTAGCAGGACAAGCACAGAGATGAGTCCACTGTCAGAGGCCATGAGAAGATCAATTTTAAACATAATCAAATGATCTCATACAGAATAATTGATCATGTTTAAAATTGAAGCATTAATTGATTATAAAACTTCTCCCCAGAAGGTGATTCGGTTCATCTGCACGTAGCGTTTTTGTGTGAGAGGAAGTGAGAGAAACGTTTCATCACTCATCCAAGTGAAATTTTCAGTCTCAGCTGACTGCAGGTTTCCCCAGCCTTACAAACAGTACATTTGCATAATGACTGAAACTAGCACCACTGTATGAACAATGGGCTGGGAGGTCAGATCCTTGATCATTAACATGCACATTCTCATGACCATTGATCAAAAACCACCGATCAAAGATCAATGATCAATGTCCATGAGTCCCATCTCAGAGAGAGTTGGGGAATGGCTGCAATCACAGCATTGTAAGATGGTGACAGATGTACCCGGGGATCCTGCAGGCAAATGGGAACCATGAAGAGGCCGCTAGAAAAGCTGCCACCACCAAGTACCTGCAGAGGGTCAGGCAAGTCCTGAGGAGTCAGCTGTTCCATCCAAAAGAAGGAACACAAGAAGCTCAAGAAATACCTAGAGTTCAGAGAAGAGTTCAAGAAAATGTGGAGGGTGAAGGTAATGGTGGTCCCAGTGGTAATCGGAGCACTAGGTGGGGTGACCCCCAAACTAGGCAAGTGGCTCCAGCAGATCCCAGGAACAACATCGGAAACATCTGTCCAGAAGAGCGCAGTCCTAGGAACATCTACGATACTGCGTAGGACCATCAAGCTCCCAGGCCTCTGGTAGATAACCCGAGCTTGAAGGATAGACCGCCCGCAGGGGTGAGTGGGGATTTATATATATTTTTATATAATGACTAATTGCAGAGAGGTGTATAAACCATGGGGAGCAGAGCTTTCAGCTGCTCTGCTCCACGGCTCTGGAATTCCCTACCTCCTGATTTAAGAAATATCTCTTCCTTCTCTCTCTTTAAGTCCTAACTCAAAACTCGTTGAAAATAGCTTATCCCACATAACCTCTCCACTCTGCTATTTTAAATTTGTTTTATGTCTTATGCTTTTATGATTGTGTAAACTGCTTGCTTCAATGTTGCTTTTTTAGTCTGCTGTGTACAGTGTCCTTGAGTGTTCTGAAAGGCGCTTTCAAATAAAATGTATTATTATTATTATAAACACAGAGTGAGCGAAGAAGAAGTACTCAATGCATCATGGGAATCCCCCAGCAGCCTACGCCTATTGCAGTGTAACTAAGGGAGGATTCAGAGTCACCTGATCCAGCCCTAACTATATCTGTCCACCACATGACAGAGGACCACACCACAGACCTGATATTTCCACGGTGTGTCACCCCTCCTGTTGCCACCTGGAGACAGAGTTCACATTGCAGTCTGCCTTTGGTGGTTTTTAGGCCGGCATCCATGACATTCAGTATTCACCTCACTGTTTTGACATACAAAAAAAATGACTACACACTAACTGCACATCCCAAACACACTAAATGTCACAAAACTCAAAAACCCGACATTGATATCGCTGTCCTTGCTTTTGCCATCACTTCCACAACTTTCCCCTTTTCCTCAGATTTGGTACATTTTTCCGACAATATCAATGATGGCATCACGTTGTTTTGTTTGTTTGTTTGTTTCTTTATTTATTTTTTGTTGGGGTTTTTTTGCGTGCAGACACTTTGACTCACCCTTTCTACTAGCTAAAGCTGTGCTGTTCTCACAACACGTACCAATGTGAAGCTAAACAGCCAGTGAACAAAGTAGGGGAGATCTCCACACAAGGCTTGCTTTTCTTGATTTTACTGAAGGTCTTTTTAAACCATCTTCCCTCTCAAGGCTTCTTTCTCCTCGTTTTGCAAAAAGATGAATGTTTCAAAAGGCTCAAGCGTGTAGGGAAAATTAAGCATATACATGAGTGTGTTTTCTCTCTTATTTCTGCCGAAGCACTTGTTCAGATGTTTACCGGAGAAACTATGTCAAAGATAGGTTCATGGTCAGAGCGCTCTCTCGCTACCATTGCGGCACGTACAATACACAAAGATTGCTTGTGATGAAGATGTCTTTTAACCATTTTAAGTGTGAATTTAATTTATAATGTTGATTAACTATGAACTTATTTATTACCTTGTTTATGTAACTCAATCACATCATGCACTAATTACTGTCTTTTGACCAAAAGGCTTCATAAAAGCTAAAGAGGCAAGTTTTCACAGGGAGAAAAACATTTTAATGAGCGAGAAGTTCACTCTTAAGGGTAAAGTTAAAAGTTATGCTCCAAGACAGACTTCTGTAGAGCAGGCTGTTGTGCTCATGGTCACTTTTAGGGGAAATGAGTGGTTCTCAAACTCTGGAAAGCTAAGGTGAATAAATGTGATTTTTAGGGGGAAATTAGCAAGCTTGCAAATGTTTGCCGAACTGCCTCCCTACATCTGATGTTAGGGTTCCCCCACCTGCCATTAAGAGCTATAATGAACCATTTATTTTTCTTTTCTTTTTTATATTTAAAATGCATTACAATATGATATTCTTTGAAAAGAAGTGCAGATATGTCGACTGCTGCCCAAGCAAAAACTTCCACAAAGATGGACTTCTGCAATTTAGCCGCAGCATGAGTATTGAGCATGTCTGTGTGTGTGTGTGTCAAGTGTTCCCATATGAAAAGTATTGTTTCAATTAAAAGTGTTTGTTAGAGCAGCACGCCAGGATAGGCCTACCTGCTGGTTGTCTGGATGGAGGCAGCTCTGCTTATTTGCCCCCCTCCTAGGTGTCTTAGTGGGGGACTGATGTGTAATCTAGTGCCAAGCTTGTGGGCCCATGCAGGACATCTCACCTATAATAGCAGTCTATTCCCTGAAGCTGGAGCGCTGCCAGAGGTGTGACGAGGCCTGGAGTCAGGGCAGGACTGAAAAAGTGCAGACACGGATTCGTGTTTGTGAAACATTTGAGATGAGGCTGTCATTTGAGATGCAGAAACAGCAAATACAAATTAAGCTTCATAGTCTGCCTCTTACAAAGCGTAAAGTACAAATGTGATGGCAAGCCACACATGGTAAGCTCCACACCTCGCCACCAGTTGATTCACTTTAGTTTACTTTGGGGTCAAAGGAGTTTGCAAAGAAAAGCGTCTGGACTTCATTAAGTTACTTGAAGACGTTTCACCTCTCATCCGAGAAGCTTCTTCAGTTCTAAGGTCAAATGGTGGAGAGTCCCAGATATAAACCTAGTGGGAGGTATATCTGGGACTCTCCACCATTTGACCTTAGAACTGAAGAAGCTTCTCGGATGAGAGGTGAAACGTCTTCAAGTAACTTAATGAAGTCCAGACGCTTTTCTTTGCAAGCTCCTTTGACTACGATGACCTGGATGACTGAGAACCTTCACAGACACTTAGTTTACTTTGCAGTCACTAATTTAATATATTCTACTTATTGTTCAATATTGTTTCTTTATTAAATGTATTTATTTCTCCATCACACCTTCCAATGTTTATATGGCGTGCACACATATTAACACTGCAAGGTCAAAGTTCTGTTTTGTTATATTAACACATCTTTGTTTGAGTTACCTGGTGTTTGGCTCCTCCTCCTGTCTGGCAAAAGGTGTGGCAAAGGGCTGGGAGAGCTGAAGTACCACTGACAGCCTAATTGGATGAAACCACATGCTTCATTGCCTGGGGGGTGTTTCAAGTTTGTTTAATTGTTTTGTATTAGTTGGTTATATGGCAGCCATTTGGTTTTCACCCCTGTGTGTCATTTGGTTTAGCTAAGCCAATATTTAAATTTCCCCGTGTGGCATTTCAGCAGGTCAGTTTGTGTTTTTGTTTGAGGTTTTGTTAATTGTTATTCTGAGTTTAGTTTATTGCGTTGACCTCTTTTATTGGTTTGCCTGTTTAAGTTTTTTGGCTTTGTTAAATATATTTTCATATTTTGGGGTCAATAAAACCCCTTTTTTGAGTTAAACACCTGTGTCCTTTATGCTTTACTGCTTGGTCCCTGACAACAAATTTAAGACACAATTTTAAGAAACAACAAATAAATAAATTGAGCCTGGTTTTAGTACACTGCATCAAATCATAAAAAACACCAGATCAAATGTAAAAATGCATTACAATATGATTCACAGTGTAGTTTGAATGATGAGCTGAAAGCTGGATTTTATAAATATAAATTTATAAACATGAGGCAGTGGTGCAGGCCTCTTCTTCCTGTCACGGGAGCAAAAAGGCAGAATCCTTCCTGCTGGGTGTTGGACTCCACTATGGCTGCTGCTGCTGATGTGGTTCTGTCGGCTTCACGCTGGACAAAGGAGAGCAGAGATTTACCCGTCACGTGTGGCCACAAATTTTGTGCAGTGACTGAAGGATTGATATCGAGAATAAGAGAGGTGGAAAACTTAGGTTTAGGTCTGAAGAGACTCGTCCTGAAGAACCTTACACATATAAGATCATTCAAGCTGCTGATCTACAAGCGAAATGCCCGAAACAACTCACCTTGGTGCCAAGTTGTTTCACCGACAGTGGAAGGATCCCCAGGTTTGGATCACACACTGAGACGACACTTCCACCAAATTAAACAAGAGTCTGATTTTTAGCCATCATCCTAAAAGCGTGTGCAAAGTCCAAGGAAAGGTGCTAAAAACTGTTTCATGAGTTCAGTGTTACAGTGTTAGTATTGCTTCTTTGCTGTAATTACGTTCTCACCCTTGATGTCTGTTTTTTGGGCTTCATGTACAGTAAACTCTGATGGAATCATTGCACAAACCATCACAGAAACCTGATGTTTCAGATGTGAATCGAATGTGATTTCCTGCCATGCAAATTTCTCCAGATTTGTCCTTTTTGTTGAACTTTCATTAGGAACTCTTGGCTGGGTGTTCAGCATGCACAGCCTAATTAAACTGCTTAATCAGTTAACGACTCCAGCAAACAGAGTTAAAGGGGAATTAAGCGCAGAGATTAAGGCAGGGAGCAGTGGAAATGCTGAGGAGACGGTTCAGCCGTCTCCAGTGTGAAATAAAAGCAGGGAGCTGCAGCTGAGGAGAGGAGGCCATTAAAATGTGAATGGAGGGTGCTGAACTGTTTGCTGTTGCTCTGCTGAGGGCGAGTGAGCCAATCGAGATGCTTGTTTAAATGGGAAATGGGACGTCTTCACAAAGAGGCAAATTAAAAGCACTTTGCTCTGTTAAGCAGAGAGGAGACGAGGGAAAAAACGAGGAAAACAACAGCAGAGGCGAAACATATCTGAGAGGAAGCGCCCTCCACCTCTGCATCTTTATGGTTCTCAGGTGATTTCAGATCAGTCGCTCCTAATGGACTCCACAGGTAAATTTATGAAGGCTCGCATTTGGTGTTGTAATGCATCCAGAGCAGCTGCGATGTGTTATAATGTTGAGGTAAATGGCTCTGGCTTCCTTCTTACAGATGCGGTCTTCTTCATCACTCTTCTCTCTCTAATCTCTCCCCCTGCACGCCTCCTTTTGCAGAAACTTGTTTCTTCTGTCCTCTCTCTGTTCTCACCTCCTACCAACACCCTCTGCACTTCAGCATCAGGACCTTTCAGGCATCTCGTGCAGCTGGTCCGTGTGTAGATGTAGACTCTGAAACAGAAAGGAAGTCACCATTAATTAATCTGACCCGAGTCTTGGAAACTCTAAATGAAGGCAGGAGTTACCCCATGACACGTTTCATGAAGCATGGCACTCAAAACCTCAGCAGCAGAGCTGTCGGTTTCTCCTGGTTGTCCACATTTACATAGCCTGCATGAAACATGCGTGAACTCCTGAGATGACATACGTTAGATGGATTATTATCCATCGTCAGGATCAAGAGGTTCCTCCACAGCAGATCAACTTCAGGAACATCCACCATCACATTATGAAGCAACCAGACACTCTGGGTGCCAAACATCTGCATTCCTGAGTCCTTACAATCTTCCATTAAGCACAGCAACTGGAAAAGTTCCACCTAAACCTAAGAGAGAGGATGCAGGAGGACATATTAAGCCTCTTCTAGGTTACTCCTGACACCGGTGCTCAGTTATGGTGCTGGAAAGCAGAATCCGGATCTGCGATGTAGTTTGTGTGTAGTTAGAGATGAGAGGTTGGAAAGCTGAATCAAAAGTAAACAAGTTGTTTTTTATTAGTCTGTGAGCTTATTTATTGTGTTCCTTGTAAAAATTAGTTGTTAGGTTCAGTCTGAGGTTGGAGCAGGTCTTGCTGATGTCCCTGTGCTGAGATACCGCTGAGAAGCATTTTACTAGTTAATGTTTACTCACCTTCTTCTTCTTTACCAGCATCTTCAGTTTGCTTATGTGTCCCCATCTGCCAGATATTATTATTGCTATTGTTGTTGTTGTTTTCAGCTGCTGTATCAAAAGAATTTCCACGTATTTCTCATCATGTGATGGTCGCCTAAAAACCTGTGTGTTTTGGAAAGCTGCTGTTCAGACTTATTACCAAACTGGTGGCCTCTCAGGTGTGTGACTGAAAGGTGTGGACAGAGTTACATGTGTAGCTTATGTTTGTGTTTGTGTTATCAGAGTACTTCGGTGAATAATAAGGTTTGTGTAACCTTTTGTCATTAGTTCCTCATATTGGTGCTAATGGTTTATTATTAGTTTTTTAAGTATTTACACACAAACTGGTCTGTAATAAAACTACACTGTGCACACAAAGCTCTGCAACATTACAAACAAGCTTTCACTTTTTGTAGAATCTGATCTGAGATTCACCTTCTGTTATTAGTCCTCATTGGTCTGAGCACATTAAAAAAGCTGCTCTTGTGCTTTGACCTCAGCAGCTCTGGTTATTTCAGGCCTGTTAGCTGCTGGAAGATGGTCTCAGTCAGACTTGTGTTCATAAAGAACATCACAAACCCACCCCGCCCACTAGATTTCTGCTGATAGATGGAATTTAATCTCACAATTTAAGTATTTTATCTGTGTGCGTGTGTGTGTATGTGTGTGTGTGTCTGTGCGTGTGTGTGTGCGTGTGTGTGTGTGTGTCTGTCTGTCTGTCTGTGGTTTCTGTATGTTAAAGGGGACTGAGTGTTTTCTGACTCCTCTCTAACTGTGCAGGTCTCACTGGGCCATGGAAGTGTCATCTGTTCAGGCCTCAACACACAAACACACACACACTTTCTTTCTCTCATGCTGGTGAGGAGCAGACATAGGCCAGAGCTTGCTGTCATCTCCTCACACTGTGCAGGTCCAACTGTTTGTGTGAGCGTGTGTGTGTGCTGTCACTGTGGACTTCAAACTTAAAGAAACACAAGATAAATCTGGAGAATTTCTCTTTTTAAAAAAAAAATCTGTTCATGACATCATTGGGGTGCCAGAGGCATCATCCTGTGGTCTAAATCCAGTTTCTGTGTTTTACTGTCATCTATGAATTTGTTCTCATAACACTGAGGTTGTATGAAAGTGGTTGAAAAATGAGAGCATTGTGTAATTTCCGGCTAAAGGCCTCTTTGTGCCACTATATTTCTGCTCATTACCAGCAGACCTGTATATTCTAATGGAAAACCCAATTAGCTTGTACGCAGGGTGAATGCTAATGGGAATAGCACAATTTTTGAGTGCTTAACAGCATGCATTTATGTGGTGGCTGGCTGCACAATTCATTTGGCAACCATCAAGAAGTAATTTGAAAAAAGGTAAGAAAGAATGCAGGATGATGAGAGAAAATGTACCCGTTTATAGGCGCTGAGTTTCAGGGACTGTGAAAAGCCCACTTTCCTTGTTAATGAGAGTTTTTACAAAACTGAAAAAGCACACACATGAAAGTGGTGATACACTTTACAAAAGAAGCACGTCAAAATGTAAATCTGTTGGAGGGATGCACTAAAAAAGCAAAAGCACAAAATCATTGAATACAAAATAAATCTATAAATACTTGCAGTGACTTGGTTTGGTTCACATCTGTTCACAGCAGCTCTGAATACGATCAATCAGGTTGATTTAAATATCTGTATATAAAGCTGTGGTCCATCCATCCATCCATCTTCATCCGCTTTGTCCGGGGCCGGGTCGCGGGGGCAGCAGCCTAAGCAAAGAGGCCCAGACCTCCCTCTCCCCAGCCACCTCCTCCAGCTTATCCGGGGGAATACCAAGGCGTTCCCAGGCCAGCCGAGAGATGTAATCTCTCCAGCGTGTCCTGGGTCTGCCCCGGGGCCTCCTCCCGGTGGGACATGCCTGGAACACCTCACCCAGGAGGCGCCCAGGGGGCATCCTTGTCAGATGCCCGAACCACCTCAGCTGGCTCCTTTCGATGTGGAGCAGCAGCTGCTCTACTCTGAGCCCCTCCTGGATGGCCGAACTTCTCACCCTATCTCTAAGGGAGAGGCCAGCCACCCTTCGGAGGAAGCTCATTTCTGCCGCTTGTATCCGCGATCTCTTTCTTTCGGTCACTACCCACAGCTCGTGGCCATAGGTGAGGGTAGGGACGTAGATCGACCGGTAAATTGAGAGCTTCGCTTTTACACTCAGCTCCCTCTTCAGCTAAAGCTGTGGTATGCAACATAAATACATTTTTTTCCACTGACAATGTTAAAATCTGTGTGCTGCTGCTGAAACATTGAACTCAGGTCAGTTCTGAGAATCTGTATCGTGTAAAGCTCTCGCTGTTCTCCGATAAAACATTAACTTTTCATTTTCTTTGTGTTTCTGAATGTTTTTTCCATTTTACACCTCCTGACCTCTCTCTCTTTCTATTTACTTTCTTTTTCATTGAGAAAATTACTTCAACACTTTTAAATTATTTTCTTGACTGTGTTCACCTGTAGCTTATTAGCTTATTATCCATCCGATGTATTCATCAGTAGAAACAGAAGTAGAAACCTTCGACAGTAGAAATACTCAGGACTAGAAAGCTTAAGCAACAGAAGCACTCAGCAGTAGAAACTTTTAGCAGTAGAAACCTCAAGCGGTGGAAACACTAGTCAGTAGAAACCTTCGACAGCAGAAACACTCGGCAGTAGAAACCCTCAACAATAGAAACACTCGGCAGTAGATCTGCAGTAGAAACACTCAGCAATAGAAACCTTCAGCAGTAAAAATGCTCAGCAGTAGAAACTTTTGGCAGTAGAAACTTTTGGCAGTAGAAATGTCCGGCAGTAGAAAAACTCAGCGGTAGAAACCTTCGGCAGCAGAAACACTCAGCAGTAGAAACCCTCAACAATAGAAACACTCGGCAGTAGATCTGCAGTAGAAAAACTCGGCAGTAGAAACCTTCAGCAGTAGAAAGACTCAGCAGTAGAAAGACTCACCAGTAGAAACCTTCGGCAGTAGAAACCTTTGGCAATGGAAACACTCAGCAATAGAAGCCTTCAGCAGTAAAAATGCTCAGCAGTAGAAACTTTAGGCAGTAGAAACGTCCGGCAGTAGAAACACTCAGCGGTAGAAACCTTCAGCAGCTGAAACACTCAGCAGTAGAAATACTCAGCAGTAGAAACAGTCAGTAGCAGAAACACTTGTAAGTAGAAACCTTCGGCAGTAGAAACCTTCGGCAGTAGAAACCCTCGGCGGTAGAAACACTCGGCGGTAGAAACACTGAGCAGTAGAAACACTGAGCAGTAGAAACACTCAGGAGTAGAAACCGTCAGCAGCAGAAACCCTTGGCAGTAGAAACACTCTGCGGTAGAAACACTCAGCAGGAGAAACACTCAAAAGTAGAAACCTTCGGCAGCAGCAACGCTCGGCAGTAAAAATACTCAGCAGTAAAAAAAACACTCAGCAGTAGAAAACTTCGGCAGTAGAAACACTTGGCAGTAGAAACCTTTGGCGGTAGAAACACTCAGCGGTAGAAACACTCGGCAGTAGAAACACTCAGCGGTAGAAACGCTCAGCGGTAGAAATGCTCAGCAGTAAAAAACATACAGCAGTAGAAACCTTCAGCAGTAAAAAACCCTCAGCACTAAATGGCCTGTATTTGTATAGTGCTTTACTAGTCCCTAAGGACCCCAAAGCGCTTTACATATCCAGTCATCCACGCACACATTCACACACTGGTGATGGCAGCTACATTGTAGCCACAGCCACCCTGGGGCGCACTGACAGAGGTGAGGCTGCCAGACACTGGCGCCACCGGGCCCTCTGACCACCACCAGTAGGCAACAGGTGAAGTGTCTTGCCCAAGGACACAACGACCGAGACTGTCCAAGCCG
>NC_135167.1:789969-959969 GCF_041146795.1 Maylandia zebra
CACGCTGATGCAATAAACTCACCGGGAAGGAGACCACTCTGGGTGTTTAGAGCAAACCTGAGTGGCCTCTTGTACCCGTAACAGTTATCGATTTCCTAACCAGGAAGCGAAACTCTTGATCTCTTCAACAACACAGGGAGCCTTAACCAAGCAGAGGTGGAAACTCTGCTTGGTTAATGTTAACTAAACTCCACACAGAGGGGCTATAGCAGGGTCTGATACCTGGACGCCAAGCGTACGGCTTCATTACGGCGATGCTTCGCTTGTGGAAGTGGCCTGGTGCAGTAGAAGTTGGAGTGACAGGTGGTCATCAAAGTGGCTAAAGTGGTCATCATTCCAGGCGATGGTGGCACTGTCACGGCCGAGTCTTTTCTAAGGCGGTGTGGAACAAACTGAATTTGCACTCTGCTCAGCCTTGGCTGGTGAAGCACACAAACTCTGGCTTTTCTTCTGCTATTCATATTCTCATTAATGCCAATAATGACTGAAAATGCTAAATCAAGAGCTTTATTAATGTTTGGCGCTTGGTGACAGATTTTCCTGCTTCCTCCTAACGTGCTGTGACTTTTCCAGCAATGTACGCACACCTGGTCATTGTTTTCTGCAGGAGCAGCCATTTGTTTTGGGCCATTAGCTCCATGAAGCAGGACCGTTAATGGAAAACATTCAGGTGAGGTGAAAGTGCAAAAAGTGTGAGCACCATGTTAATAAATGATTATTAATTGCTTTGATGTTATTTGCTAATAAGTCTGAAGAAAACTTGGCCTTCAATGAGGCGTAATGTTTGAATGTCTTTTTCTTAAATAAGATATTTTATCATTTTAATTTACTTTTTAATCTGCACTCTGTTTGTGCTTCTACTGGAAAATGAGCACATTTTATTCTCTTTGTTGGTAACACATTGTATTACTGTCGGGTCTACCTTACAATTTAAAGCACCCTGAGGCAACTGTTGTTGTGATTCAGTGTTGTATAAATAAAACTGAACTGAATGTTATATTCACATGTAAGGCAGATGGACGCATGCTGAGACAAGCAACGCCACACGCTAAACATTCAGAGTTTAGAAACTAGAGTAAGTTAGTGTTAGTGTACAGGTGGTTCTTCTGTTTCAGCATCTCCATTTAGACACATCAGGTAAGTAACGATGTAAAAAAAAAAGTGGTGGGTGTGAACATTAACCCTAACCAGGGTGTCAGATATCAGCTAAGAGGGTAGGTATGTCCAACAGACATAAAATATATGATATAAAATAATAATTTTAAGCAAAGCTGTTTAGCTCAGGAGGTAGAGCAGGTCATGTACTGATTGAAAGGTTGGTGGTTCCCCCCAGTCTGCATGCCAAGATACTAACCCCACGTTGCTCTCCGATGCATCCATCACAGTGTGAATGGTAGCTGGAAACCACAGAAGATAGTGAATGAGTGCTTTGACTGCTTCAGTAGTGCAGTATGTCCAGAACTAGAACTGGGTTGGTTAACCTAGTAGCTACAGTGGATTTATGTGGAGGCCAGGTATTCTGGAAAAACCCATTACAGAGGCAGACTTTATGTTTTGCGAAGGCAGTGTTGACACCAGAGACAGGTGTGGACCATCATTTTTCAGCTTGTCCACTGATGAGGGTGTTTTTTTCACATTTTTTATGCATATCAAATATATATCAGGATAAAATGATACAGTGAAGACATTTTTGAAAGGTTCACTGTGATTTCATAAAAAACAATTCTGGGCCTCTTCAGTGCTGTGACTCCCATATTTTGAGCTTGGTGACATGAATCTTTGTTAGAACTGTGATAACTGTAAAGATCTACTGTGCTGCACACGTGTAGATGATGGGGTGTGAAGCACACACCAGGTGTGGTCCATAAGCCTTCCCATTAGAACCAGTCCTGTGATGTTTCTGTGGTTTTGTTTTCTGTCACATTAAAATAGTCTAGAATAGTTTTAGTGCACATTTTATGTTGGTTATAGAAACTTTCTGTTCATGTTTGGACCTAATCTCAGTTAGGGAACCTCAGTGTAGTGTGGGCTGAATGTCGAGACCAACCTGATGTCTGGCCATAGTTAGATGTCAGTTGTATATGTGGTGAGTTCAACATCAGTAAATGCCAGATGTGACCAGATGTGCATGGCCACAAACTGCATTCAGGCCGGTTTGGTTTAGACGTGGACTAAATGTGAATCTGAGTGCTCTAAATCAAGACCCATCCCAGATGTGGATTTAACATCAGTTACAGCAAGTGTTGAGTGTTCGGTCCAAACTCACCAGCGCGCCTGACATCTGGCACATCCACTATGAGGCAGTGGTGACTCAGAGTCACCCCGACTCAGTGGCACGTATCACCCAAAGAAAGCCGCAAATTCATTTCATCCATTCACGGTTGGCTGGACCTGTCAGCTGGCATGCAGTCAGAGCCAAGGCACACCTGGGCATATTGCTAGTCTGTCGCAGGGCGAACACAGTATCCACCGTGTCAGTGGACTGCAGGAGGAGGCCACACAGGAACGGGGATTCAAACCCAGGAGCTCTTTGCTGTGAGTCGAGTCAGTTTAATTTGATAGCCATTCATAGATGTATGTGTGATAAAATCCAATTTGCCCACTCGTTTATAATATCGGTTCTTTAACCACGTGGTCTACATGCTTCCTGTCACCTTCATCACTGTGTTTGAAGAGTTTTGTGTTTCCTCAGTAGGCTTCCTCTCTTTATTTGCTCACCTTTCTGCATCTCTCCGTACACAACTGTAATACTGACAGTTGGCCCTGGGCGGCAATGCGCTGTTCCCTCTCAGGACTCCAACAGACCTGGAAATATGGCTGCCAGGAGAGGAGGTGGCAGATGGCTGACATAGCATTTTTACCCATAACGCTCCAGTAAAACTTTAACTCCAAAGATTTAGTGTGAGCTCTTTGCACTTTGCAAGCTGCAGCCACTGGCATATTTTTTCAAAAGTCCCAAACTGATGCTTTTGCAAGCGGCACATAAACATGCTTTATTGATTGTGCTGTTAAAAGATTCAAAGGGTCAGTATCATTTAGCAAAGACAGTTTTAGAGGACAAATAAAAGCTAAAAATTACTCAAACGTTGTGGCAGGCATCATCGATTTTTAGAGGAAAACAGAATCTTGAATTAAATTATTCATCGTGTCATAATATTGACTAATGACGACGGAGGACAATAATTTAGAAATTTAAGGGTTCCTCTGCAACAATGGCAATTAAGGCGTTTAATTCATCCGGTTTGAATCTTTCAGGGCCCGACCGCAGTCGTATCTCTCAGTTTGTCGCGGACGCCATGAAAGTCGTGCTTACTTCCAGACGTGTCCAAAGTTTTATGTCTACAGCCCCTGTTCTCTTAATACTGAACATTCAGTGTTAAAGCAAACAGTCAGAAAAAACCCCATATCAGAGTATTTTATCCATCACTTTAATCAATACTAAATTCCCCAGAAACACAAAGCTTCCCATCCCCAGGCCAATGAAACCATCTTACTGCAGACTGCTGGTTTACTCTGGAGGGAGTTTCGAGGACTAACGAGACCCCTGGTGCACGTAAGGACGGCAGGGTGAGCAGGGCGCTTCCAGGAGACCGAGCGAGTCGGCCGTATGGCAGTGCTGAGCGACATCACGTTATTGGGCTCAGGTGAGAGATCTGCACACATCTGTGTGTGTTTCTATGCACAGCGATGTTACATGGGGATATTTTTATTTATTGCACACACCTGCAAGTGCCTCTGCTTGGGACCTGTAAAAGGGTCTGTGTCACAGACTGAGATAAAGAAATCCCCGCATGACTCTGTCTTGAGCTCCTTCTGCCATTCATCTGATTTTATTTGAAAGGACAATAAAAACTAAACATTTCATCCATCTGTGGGAAGTGAAGAGTTTCACACTCTGGAACAGAAATAAGCTTAAAAGGCTCTGCTACAGAAGCTTTGCATGATTCACAGCTGAAAGAAATCCTTATTCTGTTTGGCATCAGTGTCAGTGCCGACAGCAAGTTATGATTTAGTTTGAGTCATAATTTGGGCAGTTTTAATTGACTAAATATCACGAGGTTATTACAGAGAAAATCTAAAGCGTGAAAGTTTGCAGTGTTGTTGCAGGAGAAAGTTGCTCCTCACAGTTACAGCGTCTTATTTTCCAATGTGTTGGTTCTTCTTTTCCTCCCGAGTGTCGACATTTTGTTGCGTTTTCATGACAAACACGAACCTAACTGTCTGTCCTCGTGGCACTAGGAGGTTACTTCTGATTGGATCATTTCCACAGTCGTCCCGCCTTTCTGCACAACTGAAATAGTTCTGATCTGATCTCGTCTCTCCAGAATATTTTCATGTTGTTTTTGTCCTGGTCTATTAGTTTTTATTCACTTGTCGTCGTGTTTTCATCAGAAAAGGGGTCATTGATGAAAAGATGTAAATCACACATCATCAGGTTCATCCTCTGAAAGAAGGAAGGACAGCACTGAATCATTTACAGGGAGGAAGCCCCTGACTCTTCAGTTGAAAGTTTGTTTGTCCACAAACATTATGATGAACAGTTAGTGAGACCCAGAGGCAGAACACCAGAACCACTCATGCCAAAAAGGGAGAAGCACACAAATACCAAGGCTTTATTTCAAATGAGGTGGTGTGATCTTGGCGTGTGTACTCAGGACAGTCAGCAGTGCAAATGCGTGCACGGGTGGTGTGACAACCTTACCTTCATACAGCTGTAACATCTGGAGTCCAAGCAAAGATAACGATGTGAAAGAGCTTCACTCGAGCTTTCAAAACGATCACAAAATTCTCTAGATACGCTGTTCCAACACGAAACAAAGGCAAAAACAGGAAATCATTTTTACACGTTTAAAACATGGTGCGACACACTGCAGCATCGCCTCAAGGCGCTTTATACCGTAAAGGAAAGACCCTACGATAATACACAGAAAACCCAACAACCAGACAAGAGTGGGAAAGAAAAACTTTCTTTTAACAGGAAGAAACCCGGGACAGGACACAGACACACTGAGGGAGAGCGAGGCAGTGATCAGTAATAACTATCGATTAAATGCAGCAGCAGTTTATAAACACGCAGCTCAATGAGTGGCAGAGGGAGGAAGATGTACCGCCTCGCACCTGCAGCACAGGTACTTCCTGTAGCCTCCACCTCAGCACAAGCCAGTAGGCTGGATGCAAAGCTTTATCTCCACACATTAACAAGATAAAAAAATTGGAATCTTATCTCAGCCACAATTTATAAAGAGCATTCATCATGCAGCACATTATGTATTTATCACGTCAGAGCAGGAAAAGGATGGTGCGGGCGAGATCCGCTCTCACGTACCTGGTCAGTGTTGTATTATTGTACGCTATATATCTCCATTTTTTTCACTACCCTGGATCTGAAATTAACTTGCACTCCAAAGCCTGTGACTTAATAGGATAAAAATATAAAGAAATATAAAAAAAAGACCTCGTTGGGATCAGTGAGATTTACAATATATATTAACCGAGTGTGGAGCTGTGATGTGCAGACTGATAAATGTGCAGGAATTACTCAATTCTTTCTCTTTTAATAATTCTGTCATCCTTACCCGCCATTTGACCATTACACTATTGAAGTCATTTTTTGCAGAAATAGGTAATATCATCAGTCATTATAATCATTTAATACATCTCTTTCCCCTCCATCCTCTTACTTTTGGCTCCTAAGCCGGTGCCAAATCCTGTATCTAGTAGCTCCTCATGGAAATGCATTTGTGGAATTGGGCTGCCTGCCATGTGGAGCTATAGCAGGGCAGATATGAGTGGTACGGGGAGGGGGGGTTACAAATCTCTGGTGTATGTGTCATTAATTGACTTTGTCTCGTGGTCCTGCCTCTGATTCTGTACTGGGGAGAGTTTACAATGAGCTGCTTCATGGAGCGATCACAGAAACAGGAAGAGCTCACATACATGCGGAGGTCCTAATGAGCTTCATCACCTTTCACCGTCTACAGGAAACAAATGTTTTTTAATAAAATCACTTTACCCAACAGCAGAAGGAGAAATCAGTCACGACTAAAATTATATTGTACTGGGGGAATATTTTGGGATTTTTTTGTGTTTCCTGTTTTTATTTGGAAAATTAAAGTTTCCTTGTTTGTACTTCCTGCCTTCCTGCCTGCTCTGTACTTTTGATTAATCAACCAAAGACCCAGACAGACTTTTAATTCATTTGAAAGCCTGATGCTTAGCTTCATCCACCCCAGCTGTAAAACTCTGAAACCAGTCTTACTTGTTATCATCTATCGTCCACCTGGGCCTTACACAGAGTTTCTGTCTGATTTCTCAGACTTTTTATCTGATTTAGTTCTGAGCTCAGATAAAATAATTATTGTGGGTGATTTTAACATCCATGTAGATGCTAAAAATGACAGCCTCAACATGGCATTTAATCTGTTATTAGACTTAATTGGTTTCTCTCAAAATGTAAAAGAACCCACCCACCACTTTAATCACACTCTAGATCTTGTTTTAACATATGGCATAGAAACTGAACATTTAACAGTGTTTCCTGAAAACCCTCTGCTGTCTGATCATTTCCTGATAACATTTACATTTACAATAATTGATTACACAGCAGTGGAGAGTAGACTTTATCACAGTAGATGTCTTTCTGAAAGCACTGTAACTAAGTTTAAGAATATAATCCACCCACTGTTATCATCTTCAATGCCCTGTACCAACATAGAGCAGAGCAGCTACCTGAACACTACTCCAACAGAGGTCGATTATCTTGTTAATAATTTCACCTCCTCACTACGTACGACTCTGGATACTGTAGCTCCTGTGAAAACTAAGGTCTCTAATCAGAAGTACCTGACTCCGTGGTATAATTCTCAAACACGTAGCCTAAAGCAGATGACTCGTAAGCTGGAGAGGAAATGGCGTGTCACAAATTTAGAGGATCATCATTTAGCCTGGAGAAATAGTTTGCTGCTTTATAAGAAAGCGCTCCGCAAAGCCAGAACATCTTACTATTCATCACTGATTGAAGAAAACAAGAACAACCCCAGGTTTCTCTTCAGCTCTGTAGCCAGGCTGACAAAAAGTCAGAGCTCTTTTGAACCAACCATCCCTTTAACGTTAACTAGTAATGACTTCATGAACTTCTTCACAAATAACATTTTATCATTAGAGAAAAAATTACCAGTAATCATCCCACAGATGTAATATTATCTACAGCTACTCTTAGTACCATTGATGTTAAGTTAGACTCTTTTTCTCCAATTGATCTTTCTGAGTTAACTTCAATAATTACTTCCTCCAAACCATCAACCTGTCTTTTAGACCCCATTCCTACAAAACTGCTCAAAGAAGTCCTGCCATTAATTAATTCTTCGATCTTAAATATGATCAACCTATCTCTAATGATCAGCTATGTACCACAGGCCTTCAAGCTGGCTGTAGTTAAACCTTTACTCAAAAAGCATCTCTAGACCCAGCAGTCTTAGCTAATTATAGGCCAATCTCCAACCTTCCTTTCAGATCAAACATCCTTGAAAGAGTAGTTGTCAAACAGCTAACAGATCATCTGCAGAGGAATGGTTTATTTGAAGAGTTTCAGTCAGGTTTCAGAGCTCATCACAGCACAGAAACAGCTTTAGTGAAGGTTTAGGGATGGGTATTGATAAGATTTTAACGATTCCGATTCCATTTTTGATTCTGTTTAACGATTCGATTCTTTATCGATTCTCTTATCGATTTTTTTTTTTTTTAAAAAAGGAGAACACTAAGGTCGATTAGCTTAGAACTTTGTTTTATATCTTCTCTTTGAACAAGGGCGACCGTGGCTCAGGGGGTTGGGAATCGCATCTGTAACCGGAAGGTCGCTGGTTCGATCCCTGGGCTCTCTGTCCTGGTCATTGTGTCCTTGGGCAAGACACTTTACCCTACTTGCCTACTGGTGTTGGCCAGAGGGGCCGATGGCGCGATATGGCAGCCTCGCTTCTGTCAGTCTGCCCCAGGGCAGCTGTGGCTACAACTGTAGCTGCCTCCACCAGTGTGTGAATGTGAGAGTGAATGAATAGTGGTATTGTAAAGCGCTTTGGGTGCCTTGAAAAGCGCTATATAAATCCAATCCATTATTATTATTAAGATAGAAATTTAGGAGTAACATGGCCTTACAAACCCAACAGTGAGATCTTAAGAGATCCAGCCTACGGCTCTTCAATGGGGCGTCACAGGGTCCCCAGGAAAAAAACAATAAAATAAATATTCTTCTGTAGCAATAACAAAGTATAACATAAATTATTCTGTAGCAGAACAAGAATATCCAGTAATGTCCCTGCCTACAATTAAACACATTCAATTACCAAAAATCGGGGGCATCTGCTACGGCAAATGGGTGCAAGGCTTTGACCACAAACTTAGTCACTGCTCGGTGACATTCGTCTGTCTCTCTCATCACGGTCACCTAAATGCACAGTAATGGCAAGTTTGTAATAAGGCAGATCGCACTAACATAATATGCACTGTTAGATGATTATTTACCTGCCACATTAACGGGAGAGGACGTGCAAACGTTACCGCTGCTGCTGGGTTGAGATTCACGAGTCCGGAGCAGAATTAAAAACACGACATTCATTTAAGGTTATCGCATGTTTTGTGAGCAAATGCTTTTGCATATTCGTAGTGTTTCCTCCCTTAAATGAAATATCTACTTTGCAAGTATTGCAAGTTGCCCTGTTGTCATCTGTTCTCGTAAAGTGTAACCAAACTTTTGAGCGTTTGAGCCGCCATGTTTCCTGCCAAGTAAGCGACGCTCCGCAACGTGGTGACGTCATTCGGAGCGACTGGAATTGATAAGGAAAGTGTTTGCAAAAATGGCAAACAATTCCAAGGAATTGAAACAGTGGGAACCGGTTCTCAACAAGAACCGGTTTTCGATACCCATCCCTATGAAGGTTACAAATGATCTTCTCATGGCCTCTGACAGTGGACTCATCTCTGTGCTTGTCCTGCTAGACCTCAGTGCAGCGTTCGATACTGTCGACCATAATATCCTATTAGAGCGATTAGAACATGCTGTAGGTATTACAGGTACTGTGCTTCAGTGGTTTGTATCATATCTATCTAATAGACTCCAGTTAGTTCATGTAAATGGAGAGTCCTCTTCACACACTGAGGTTAATTATGGAGTTCCACAGGGTTCAGTGCTAGGACCAATTCTGTTTACATTATACATGCTTCCCTTAGGCAGCATCATTAGAAGACATAGCATACATTTACACTGCTATGCAGATGACACCCAGCTCTATCTGTCCATGAAGCCAGATAACACACACCAATGAGTTAAACTGCAGGAATGTCTTAAAGACCTGGATGGCCGCTAACTTTCTGCTTCTAATACCAGAAGTACCAGAGATGGGCAGTAACATGTTACTGTAATCCGATTACTTTTATCGAGTAACGAGTAAAGTAAGGGATTACTATTGCAAAAAAGGTAATTAGATTACTGTTACTTTCCCGTAAACACGCTGCGTTACTGCGTTACTTTCTTACGTTTTTCAGAGACAGGGCTGAAACACTTAGAAATCATATTACTCCCTCCTCAAGTTGTTCATTAGACTACTCAGCTGCTTTGCCTGCTGGTGCTGATAAACTGTTCTGTGACTTCAAGGTTATTTCTCTGTCTGGATTAACTAAGGTTGTAAAAGCAGCTTGATGTACAATCTATTCTTTGGATCCTCTACCAGCCTGGACTATAAAGGAACTGTGGTCAGTATTAGGACCTTACATTCTGTTTCTTTTAAATACTTCATTGACGACCGGAGTCTTCCCTGAATGTTTTAAATCAGCTGTGGTAGTGCCGATCTTGAAAAAGCCTGGACTGGATCAGAGGTGGGTCGAGTATCCAAAAATTGTACTCAAGTAAGAGTAGCATTACTTTAAAATATTATTACTCAAGTAAAAGTGAAAAGTAGTCGTCAAAAAAGTTACTCAAGTAAGAGTAAAAAAATACTTGGCGAAAAGACTACTCAAGTAGCGAGTAACTGTTTGAAATGTCCGATTTATTTATTAAATAAATGTTATCAGACAAACAAAAATAAATAAATATACAAATTTTACTATTTTCAAAAGGAATATATGTAAAAACATCAACAAAATAAGGCACAACAATTCTAATTTCCAGATTTCAGTTTTTTACAACATAAAGCTTTTTTCACCAATACCTGCAGTAAATAATATAAATATATAAACAGTGCAAACAATTTCCAGTGACAAGATATGCTGTAAACTTTATATTCATCTTTGCTCCAAATGGCACAGCAGCCTCAGAGAAAACAGAACGAGGCAGCTTCAACGTATGTTCATACAAGGCAGCTCAGTTTACCATAAGTTGTATGGGTGTGCATCTATTTCTGCATATTCATCAAAAATGTGCCATTTCTTCACTCAGTGAGGTGATGGTTAAGCTTCAGCAGCAGTTTGCTCTCAAGGTTCTTTTTGTGAAGCTGTAGCTGTTTAACAGTGAACAGGAGTCCTGCATGACTGAGAAGTCCTTCACAAGCTCCAGATGCAGGAAGAGCTGTATTGACTTTGATCGACAGCTTCTTGATGTGAGGAACGCCATGCAACAGATCCACACCTCCAGCGAATGGACATGAAAGGTACCTCTCCAGTTCCTCTGCTTCTGGCTTTCCTGACCCCATGGATCCATCATCTTCGTCGAATAGGCCGCTGTCTGTGCTGGCCTCATCCAGCTCTGAGTCTAGGTGATGTCTGATGAAGTGGAGACCTGTGGAAAGATGTAAGGTTTTCAAAAGAATTAGGTCTGGTCATTATAGTGCTGTATACACTGCCAAGCTGCAGATGTTTGTTTGGAGCTAGCCTCCAAAAGCTGGCCATACACTGTGCGATTTTTGGCCCATTTTGAGCCGATTTTTCAGTCGCTGTATAAAAGGCCCCAAAGTTCATAGAATAGTTTACTGGTGTTTATAAGTTTATATAAGTTCATTTAATATTCAGTCTTCTGTCTGTTTGGGCCAGCCCACCTTCTAGTGACATCATCCGGTTAGTAAGGTGGGCAGTTTAATGTCGGATGGGCAGTGTTGGTCCGGAGGGGGTGCACTGATTCCTGGGGAATGTTAGGTGTGCGTAAATGACAAGTAAGTAGTGACCTGTGTTGTATTTTGCCTTTGTTTGTGTCAGTACTGTAGTATGTTACCATTTAGGAGCTAATGTAGTCCATAGTTGGAGCGGTAGGCCACGCATGCAACGCGTGAGTTCACCCTCATTTCATATGCTAATTTATGTTGTTAGCTTACCCCGGTTTAGCTTTGTTGACGCATGTACGGTCGCTCGTATGTCCATAATGTCATTCCTGTGTTATCAGACCTTCTCTGTATGTTGTATGTGATGCTTGTGATTGTTTACTTTGAAGTAGCGGAGTTTGTAACGAACAATTAGGTACGTGGATTAATAAAATAGCGAACGAAGTTTGACCGGAAATATGGCGTCCCACTTGCCCTTCACAATAAGAGCATTATAGCGGATTATAATGGGGGACGCTTTTATTTTGTATAACTACCGGAAGTCGTTCCTGTGTGTTGACGGGGTGCTTAACCTCGCACTAACGCTATTTAGTTGCATAGTGTGAGCAGTTTGGAGTGTATTATATTTTTCTGATCTTTATATGTGATTATGTTAACTATGTTGTATTATGTTTACATTTGAGTATTTGACTTGTCTATTCTCTTTATTCATCGTTATTTCCCTTGTTTATTTCCTTTGTAGGAAACCACACACAGACACACACTTATGTACACCCGCTGTGTTTACAGCCCCAGACATTGAATTGTGACAATAAAGTGCCTCAAACGGAACCTCAAGCTCCCTTCTTCTTTCGTACTCTGGGACAAATTGGCCTTAAGTGCTGTTCTGGCCGACACACCGGGGTGACCGTAGTGCTCAAAGACTAAATCAGTGCCACAGTCGTGCCTATCTTTGATATCTCCACTACAGTCGCGCAACCGTTTTGGGGATCGGCCCGAGTTTTGCCTTAATCGTGTGTCGTGCATCGTGTAGTATACATGAGGTAATGAGCAGTTAACACCTCACGACCAGCTCCCAATCATCAATCGTATGGTCGCAAGATAATCAAACCTGTTTGAAATCCTGTCGTCCCTCAACGCAGCCTCTCACACTGCACACGCACAAACACAGAAATGAAAGAGAAAAGGTGGAGCAGCACGGCAGTGCAGCATCTGATCTGGACACAAGAGATGGAGGCACAACTTGTAGGATGAGGCAACCTCATCCGAGTACGTAAGCGTAGAGCTGCCACCCAAGCAAAAGAAAAATAGAGCTGTATCACGTTAGAACGTGAAAAGTTTATTGTTCTAACAATATACTTTTCATGTTCGTGCAATATACCTCTCACATTTGAACAATATAATATCACGATCGTACAATATAATATTTATATTGTACGATCGTGATATTATATTGTACTAACATGAGGCAGCTCTACGCTTCCGTATCCGAGGCTTTTCAATGTGGCCTCACAAAATTATCACGACTACAACAACCATAAAAAGAGTTGGATGGACTTTGCTGCTCAATCACAGCTGCCTGGTCAATGTTTTCCATTAGTAATTTAGAAAAGTTGATGTGTGTGTCTGTGTGTGTGAGTGAGTGAGTGAACGACACAAAGAGGGAGAGCGAGGGACAGATTTTGTATGATAAGCTTCATGTTATGGACGCACAGTTTGAGCACTCAGGTCGCATCAGGCCGTATAGTATAGACCCTGCATCGTGACCTATGAACTTCTAACCCCTGCGATTTAATTGTACAGTTTGAGCAGGAGCTGAATAACGTGACTGAAAAAAATCGCCCAGTGTTTGCCCAGCTTAATGCAGACTGTTTAAACTAAACAAGCTGCTGTTTCACATAATAAACCCTGTCAGCCGCAGTATTGCCTTCTGTTTTAAAAGTTAAAGCAGTAGAGACGAGCTGTTTGCATGTTCGTGGAACTCTAGCGTCATTAACCAGGCTAGCTGTTAGCTTATAGCTCACGCTAGCTAACCAGCGAGCAGTTAAAAGGACAGCCGAAGCTGCACAAAACACCCACAAACTTATCTCACTACAACGTAGCGCCGAAAATATGACTCGCAGCTCGAGCTCGACACAGCTGCTGTAACACAAGACTGACATCCAGCTAACCACAGCTAAAAAGATATTTAGAGAAAACTTACCGTTTCCTCAGGTTACACGAGTTGAGTTGTTTCACGCTGAAAAGTTGTTGTTTTGGCTCTCACTGAAGACACCGACGCTGAAGACATAGCTGTTCTTTTGTACTGCTTTTAAGCGAAATATTCTTTGTCTGTGAGGCCAAGGGTGTTCATCCTCTTTAGCTCTAGCGTAGACTCTGCCATTTTTCACGTTTCTTCTTTCCGTGTGTCGCTACTTTGAAACGCTTGGGCCACTCTGGCCGCCACAGTTTCAAACTGGTCATGTGATTGCATGGCCACATCTGATTGGTAAAAAAGTTACCTGAAATTCCACTGGCGGCATGTTATCTAATGTGTTAAACAAATTTTTTTGTTTTAACTAACGAGTCGAATTTTGCAAATGTAGCGGAGTAAAAGTACCGTTTCTTCTTCACAAATGTATTCAAGTAAAAGTAAAAAGTATCGTGCAAAAAAGGTACTTTAAATGTACTTTAAAAGTAAATGTAACGGAGTAAATGTAACTTGTTACTACCCACCTCTGGACTGGATGTTGACATGGTCACAAACTATAGACCCATCTCACATCTGTCTTTTTTATCTAAAATCTTTGAAAAAGTGGTTTTTAAGCAGCTCACTGAGCATTTGTCAACAAGCAATCTGTCTGAACCATTTCAGTCTGCCTTTAGACCAAATCACTCCACAGAAACAGCTTTAGTCAAAGTGATAAATGATCTGCTGGTAAATGCAGACAACGATTGCACTTCGGTTTTATTACTGCTGGATCTAAGTGCTGCGTTTGACACTGTGGATCACTGGATTTTATTGGATAGGCTTCAACATTTTATTGGAATTACAGGAAATGTTTTATCGTGGCTGAGATCTTACCTGCTTGGGAGGTCTCAGACTGTTAGTTTTAAAAATGATCTCTCCGAGACTTGTGCAGTGATGCATGGGGTCCCTCAGGGCTCCATACTTGGACCACTGCTCTTTTCTATGTACCTGCTGCCTCTTGGTGTTCTTTTACGTTCTTTTAATATAACCTTTCATTGTTACGCTGATGACCTGCAGCTTAATGTTCCTTTAACCATTGGAAATTGTGCTGAAGTCTCTAAACTAGAATGTTGTTTATCTGCAATTAAGGGCTGGTTATCGGATAATTTCTTGCTCCTAAATCCTGATAAGACAGAGTTGATGGTCATTGGGCCACACAAATTTCAGCACTTGTTCCAAAATTTCATCTTGAAAATTGATGACAGTGTCATAAATTGCAGGAACAAGGTAAAAAAAAACTTGGGCGTGTGGTTCGACATGGTGCTCTCCTTCAAGTCTCATGTAAAAGAGATAACAAAGACCGCCTTTTACCATTTGAGGAACATCGCCAGAATCAGACAAGTTTTGTCAAGCGACACTGCAGAGGTTCTTGTCCATGCATTTGTGTCTTCCCGTATTGATTATTGCAATGCTCTTCTTTCTGGGCTACCAAAGAAAAGTTTCAGAGGTCTACAGATGGTGCAAAACGCAGCTGCTCGCATTTTAACAAGAACTGGGAAACATGAGCACATTAGCCCTGTTCTGAGATCTCTGCATTGGCTACCTTGTCAGGTTCAAGCAAGATTTTAAGGTCCTGCTGCTCACCTACAAGGCTTTAAACGGATTGGCACCTTCATACCTCTCCGACCTTTTACACCTTTATGTTCCACCCCGTGATCTACGATCTCAGGACTCTGGCCTTCTAAAGGTTCCTAGAGCCAGAAAAAAGACAATTGGAGAGCATGCTTTTTCTTTTCGTGCCCAGTTTCTGTGGAAGAAGTTGAAGACACATTTGTTCACCCTATCCTATTTTGCATGTCTTAATTCTATGGCTTTTAGTTTTTAAATTTTTCCTGTTTTTAACTTGTATTGTGTCTTTTACTTGTGTTGCTATGTATCGCTTTTATTTTATTTATCTCTTTAGTTGTACAGCACTTTGATTGAAAGCGCTTTATAAATAAAGTTATTATTGTTATTATTATATTACTAAAACCATGATTTTTTTTGCGAGAGTGTCTCATGATAGTGACGTAAGCAAGTGCGACGTTTGTGGCAACAGCTGTGTGCAGATCAACAATGGATAATGCGGGAGAGAGTATGAGCGTGCAGCGTTTAAAGCGTGGAAGTACTGACCTTACTTTAAGTTTGATTCCGTAAAAAGTGACAAAAACATTAGCGTCCGCTGCTCACTGCGTGGAAAGAAAACTTCTTTTTACAGCAAAAAAAAACCCTAAACGCCCGAGCAAGCACCAAATCCTGATATTATTGCAAATTACAGACCTATTTCCAAACTGTCTTTTATCTCAAATATTCTTGAAAAGGTAGTTTACAAGTAATTAATGTCCTTTTTAGACGAACACGGTATTTTAGAAGTTTTCCAATCTGGTTTTAAAGCTTTACATAGTACCGAATCTGCCCTTTTAAGAGTTTTTAATGATGTATTTTTAGCAACTGACTCAGGTGTGTTATTATCGTGCTTTTAGATTTAACTGCTGCCTTTGATACAGCGGATCATAACATTTTAATTTCCCGTTTAGAGCAGTTGGTGGGTGTTAGGAGTGCCGCACTGCAGTGGTTCAGATCCTGTTTGGCAGAGCGAACCTTCTCTGTGAAACTTGGTGAGTTTGCATCCTCTGCTGCTTCTCTTCAATGTGGGGTCCCACAGGGTTCAGTTTTAGGCCCGCTTCTTTTCTCCCTATATCTCAGACCCCTTGGCTCTATTTTCAGGAAACATGGGATTTCTTTCCACTGTTATGCTGATGACTCCCACTTATAAAGATAAATGGCTTCTCAGTAGACCCTCTGCTCAGATGCCTTCATGAAATAAGGGCCTGGATGGCTTTGAACCTTTCACATTTTAATGAGCAGAAAACAGAAGTGATGGTTTTTGGTGGCGCTTCTGAAACCACTACTATTCGCTGGCACAGTATGTTAAACCAGTCATCACTAATCTGGGAATTAAAATGGAGGCAGATCTTAAACTTAAAAGCCAGGTTAGAGCTGTTGTAAGATATAACTTTTTTCATTTGAGGCAATTAAACAAAATAAAGCCCATCTCATCGAAACAGCTTTTTGAGACAGTAATCAAGGTTCAAGGTTCAAGGTTCTTTATTTGCCACATGCATAGTTATACAAGTATAACACACAGTGAAATGTAGCCTGACACGCTCCTCGACATGTGCAAAAATTGGGGGGGGTGTAGAGGAAGAACATTATATATATATATATATATATATATATATATATATATATAGTGTATATATATATATATATATATAGTATATATATATAGTATATATATATATATATATATATAGTATATACACTGGGTGAATGTGCAGTAGTAGCAGCAAGCAGGTGAATTCTGTACATTAATATGAATAGACATCTGACTATTTTACAGGATAGACAATATAAACATATTTAAAATTAAAGGAATTGAAATGTACATTGTGCCTTGGTTTAGTGTCTGGAAGAGTCCTGTCTCAGTCAATTATAGATGATGTGAGAGGGCGGGTGTGTGTGTTTAGGGCACGGATGGCTTGGGGATAGAAGCTCCTCTTGAGTCTCTCTGTCCTTGCCCGGATGATGCGGAACCTTCTACCAGATTGCAGAAGTTGGAACAGTTTGTTGCCAGGATGGGACGGGTCCTTCAGTATCTGCGCTGCTCTAGTCCGGCATCTCCTGGTGTAGGTGTCCTGAAGCAGGGGGAGAGCAATCCTGCAGCAGCGTTCTGCTGTACGGATCACTCTCTGGAGAGCTTTTTGGTCCTTCACACAGCTGTTCCCGAACCACGATGTCATGTTCTGTGTGAGGATGCTCTCCACAGCGCCTGTATAGAAAATCCTGAGGATCTTTGGAGAGACCCTGAACTTCCTCAGTTGTCGTAGGTGATACAGGCGCTGCCTAGCCTTTTTGGTCTGGACCTGAATGTGGGCAGCCCATGTCAGGTCTGAGGAGATGTGGACACCAAGATACTTGAAGGACTGCACCCTCTCCACTGGAGCTCCATTGATGATAATGGGCTTGTAGTCTCTGTGCTGACCCCTTCTGAAGTCCACCATCAGCTCCTTGGTCTTGCCGACGTTCAGCTGGAGGTGGTTGTCCTGGCACCACGATGCCAGATTCTTCACTTCATCCATGTAGGCCGCCTCATCGTTGTTGGAGATGGCACCCAACACCACTGTGTCGTCAGCAAACTTCACAATGGTGTTGGAGCCATGGGTGGCCACACAGTCTGAAGTGTAGAGGGAGTAGAGCAGTGGCGAGAGGACACATCCCTGAGGTGCTCCTGTGTTGATGGTGATGCTGTTGGAGAAGCACCTGCCCACCCTCACCACCTGAGTTCTGCCAGTGAGGAAGTCCAACACCCATGCACACAGACGGCTGTTAAGTCCCAGATCCCTCAGCTTTGTGAACAGTCTGCAGGGCACTATTGTGTTAAACGCTGAACTGTAATCAACAAACAGCATTCGCACATAGTTACCCTGTTTCTTGTCCACGTGGCTGAGAGTGGTGTGTAGGACGTGGGCGATGGCATCCTCTGTGGATCTGTTGGATCTGTAGGCGAACTGCAGCGGATCTGTGGTGTCTGGGATGGAGGAGGAGATGATGTTCTTCAGCAGCCTCTCAAACACCTTCATTACTACCGAGGTCAGTGCAACTGGCCGGTAATCGTTCAGGGATGAGGGTTTGCTGTTCTTGGGCACAGGGATGATGGTGGATCTTTTGAAGCATGTGGGGACCACAGACTTCGCCAGGGACTCGTTGAAGATGTAAGTGAACACACCTGCTAGCTGGTCAGCACAGCAGCGCAGCAGACGGCCGGTGATGCCGTCTGGCCCCGCCGCTTTCCTTGTGTTCACTCTCCTCAATGCCGCTCGGACGTCATGCTCCGCGATGCTGGTCACCGGTCTCTCGCTGATGACGTCACTGTCCTCGGTAGTCAGGCGGTAGATAGCATTAGCCGCCTGGCTAACCTCGAAACGGGCATAGAACTGATTCAGCTCGTTGGTGAATGCAGAGTCGGCGTTGATCGGCGCAGTGTCCCTGGCTTTGTAGTCCGTAATGGTGCGTAGTCCGTGCCACATACTCCGTGTGTCGCCCTGGTGGAAGCGGGACTCCACACGTTCCCGGTACCGGCGTTTGGCATCTCTCACCGTGCGCCGCACGCCGTATGAGGCCGCTTTGTAGGCCGCTTTGTAGGCGCTCATATCGCCAGTGGCGAGACCCGCGTTGTAGGAGGCGGTCCTGGCGTTTACTGCAGTGCGGATCGATCTGTCCATCCACGGTTTCTGGTTTGGGAATGTGGTGACTCTCGCAGTGGGGATAATCTCCTCCGCTAGCATATTGACGAAGCATACTGCTACTTCCGTAAACTCGTTGATGTCGACTGCGCATGCTCTGAACATGTCCCAGTCTACATCGTTGAGTGCGTCCTGTAGCGTAGCTTCTGATTGGGCAGTCCACCGTTTTACTTCCCTCGTGGTCACGTCTTCCCTCCGTATGCTTTGTTTATACTGGGGAATGAGGAAGATGGCGTTGTGGTCAGACTTCCCAAAAGCCGGGTGTGAGACACTTTGTAGCCCTGCTTGTATGGCGTGTAGCAGTGATCCAAAATCCGATCCCCTCTCGTTGGACACGAGACATGCTGGTAAAAGTTTGGCATGACTTGTCTGAGGTTCGCTTTGTTAAAGTCTCCTGCTACAATGAGGGCTGCGCCCGGGTCCTTGTTTTGAAGCGAGCTCAGCACATTATGTAATTCGGACAAAGCCATACCTGTGTCCGCTTGGGGTGGGATGTAGACCGCCGTGGCGATGACTGAGGTGAACTCACGGGGCAGATAGAAAGGGCGGCACTTAATGCTCAGAAACTAATCCATGCCTTTGTTACATCTAGGCTGGATTATTGTAACGCACTGTATTGTGGGGTTGGTGATGCATCCATTAGGTGTCTGCAGGTTGTGCAAAATGCTGCTGCTCATCTTTTAACTGGAAGAAGAAAGTCTGAGCACATTACCCCATTTTAATTTCACTCCACTGGCTTCCTGTACATTTTAGGATTGTTTCTAAAATTCTCTTATTTGGTTTAAAATCTCATAATGGCCTGGGGGGTTGACTCAATTTGTTTTAACATCTTTTATTTTATTTTATTTATTTATATATTTATTTTATTGTATCTTATTTTATCTTATTTTTATTTTATTTTTACTTTGCTTATGCACTTTGTGAACTCTGGTTTTATGTTAAAGTGCTTTATAAATAAAGATGGTATGGTAATCCATCCAATCAGAGCTGATCACGGTTTCCAGCATTTCATGTTTCTCAGATGACCGGCTGATGTAAGTCTCTCAGAGTAAACAGGATCAGTATAACCGAGATCAGGCGATCCAGGATCATCCGGCTGATCTGAGATCAGTGATGTACGGAGGTCGGGCCTCGGACCGACTTCAGCACAAAGAAAAGGCAAATGTTTGCACCTCCTTGAAGATGCTGGTGAAGTGAGTTAATCTTCCCTCTCTTGATTCGATTGTTCTCGGCACTAAATACAAGGGGGCTTAATCAAGCTTAAAAATAACAAACACACAAATAAAAGAGGTCCTGGGAGAACTCATTAGAAAGCACGTCAAACTCCAAGAGACTGCATAATTACTTTACCAAAATAAAAATGCAAAGCTGTTTCGTTTGTATTTGCTTTTCTCTCTGAATTCCTGCTGAACTAAGGTCATTGAAACTTTCACTCTTATCCTTTGAAAAGTTGGCCTGAAAAGGAGGAGCTCCGAGGGCCTCGAGGCTGCCGCAAGCCCACGAGCACAAACTTCTGCTCATTAAGACAGCGTCCATCAGTCCGGGATGACGAGGGGGGGAGGATGTGCGCGTTAATTCTCTCCGCTAAAGGAGGAAACCCAGGCCCCGCTGACAAGGAAATGAAACAAGTTGAACAAATTTCTATAAATAAATCTTTTTTTGTCATTTTAATTACAGGATCAGTCGTGGCTCAGATGAAGGGCCTGGCCATCAATCTTTAATTAATGTCACGCTTTGCGGATTGCAGCGATGCTGGGCCTGATTGAAAAATAAGCCCAATGATATTTCTATTAGAGTTTGTTTTATTAATAACGCGTCAGGGCTTTAAAAACATGTCTCGGGGAGAGAGCCAATCACAGCCACATGATAGACACTCTTTACATTTCGCTCCCTCAACCTCACGCTCACACAGATCTGCTTCATTATTTTTTCCTGCATAATTTAGCTTTCATAGCCTCTTTTCACTGTTCACTATGAAACCGCCTGCAGGCGCCAACATTTAAACTCCAACTGGATTTTACACTTTCTCTCCTTTAGCAACACTTTTTGGTGCAAACCAAATTAAAGGAAAAACATCTTAAATGAAATAATTTTTCCGTCCCCCAGCAGAACAATTCTGGGACGACATTTTTCTATCATCAGATAGTTTTGCAGCGCAGCAACACCTGCAGTGAGGAGGAGGATGGAGGACGAAGAGGGCTGCAAGAGTCCTCAGTGCTGACAGAGGAAGGTTTTCTGGGTTTCAGTGAAAATACCAGAGAGAAAATAGTTCTGGGTTTCGGAGGAACTGACATCCGCCTACAGGATCGCCTCTCCTCCAAAATGTGGAAGAGGAAAGACTTCAGTAAGCAAACCTGTGAACCGTCACACTGTGGGGACAAAGAGCAGAAATCATTACACACCAACATGAAGGCAATTCTCCAATATACTGCAAAAAGCTCTTCATCCATAGACTGCATAGAGTTATAACTAAACACGAGATATTAGCAGAGTCACAATCGGATCAACATCCACGGCATTCACCGAACAACTGGAGATGGAATTTGTAGTGACTGGACAACACGTTTGTGACACTGCTGATATTAACTTATTATATTATATTATATTATATTATATTATATTATCCGATAAACTGGAAAGGTCTTAGAGAGGCGTGACACTGAACTGAGTGAAAAGATTTTTTCACAGCAGGCAGTGATTTGTGAAGACAGGGAAGAGTCCCACAGGGGTCGGCACTGGGTCCAAAGCTCCTCATTCTCTATGTAAATAATAAATAAAGAGCATCAGATATATTCCTGTTCACTTTACTTCATATATTTTACTGATACAAATATTCTGCCCACTGGAGCTCATCCCACAACAAATGACTAAAAACAAGAATTATTACTGAATTTATACAAAACTAAAATTTTGTACAAGTTAAACTTTAAATAAAACGTACAATCTAAACTATCAAGAACCATTAAAGAATAAAGAACCTTCTTTTATTGTTCTCTTATCTACCACATTTACATTATTGTGTAGAGGTGTGTGTGTCTGTGTGTGAGTATGTCCACACACACACACACACACATATAATATATATATATATATATATATATATATATATATATATATATATATATATATATATATATTTATTAGGGACGCAACGATACACAAAATTCACAGTTCAGTTCGATACTTTGGTGTCACGGTTCGATATTTTTTCGATACAAAAAAATGTTCATGCCTTTTTAATTTGTCATTTATTAAAATTATAAATATATATTTTAACAGTTTTTAAATTTAATGTTGCTGAAACAACAAAGTAATAAAAAAATAAATCTATCTGACCGAGAAATCCCTCATCTTTGGAAAAAGAGAGTTTATTACAGAGAAATGGCTCTTTCCAAAATAAAAGCTATACTATACGCTTCTTCTGGGCTATATTCTCAGCAGCATATTTGTTAGGGGAATTTAAACGGGTGGATTTAGTGGCAGAAACACACACGGGCTCGGGATAGCGGTGAAGGGGCTATATACAGTGACAGGGTAAATGTGTGAGGAGACAGAGCCGAGGGGATGAAACGGAGCCAAGGTATTGCGGGAGGATAGATAGAGGATAGAAACCTGGATCCCCCGTAGCCGGTTACCAAGATTACGTGAAGTACCCTCAGAAGGTCTGCTAGATGATGTTAATGCAGCACTACGGACAATACCTACAACCACGATTACCGACACTAACAAGCTGATCTACAATACGGCAGCAGTGATCAGTGAGATGCTTGGCTACAAGTTGAACAGCCACAAGGGGCAGTACCCTCCATGGAGAAGGAGGCTAGAGGGCAAGATCAAAGTAGCACGGAGGGAGGTTAGCCAACTATCGGAGTTGCAGAAAGCTGCGACAAAGAAGGTGCATAAGAAATACAGCAAGCTGTCCATACCTGAGGCCTTGGAAACTGCCAAGCAAAGACTCACAGCCTTGGCCAGCCGCTTGAGGAGGTACACCAGAGAGATAGAAGGCAGGAGAATAAACCAGCTGTTCTCCACAGAACCAGCAAAGGTGTACTCTCAGTGGCAAGGGAACAATAATAATAAGAGAACAGCACCACCAAGGCTGGAGACGGAGCAATACTGGAAGAGCATATGGGAGAAGGACGCAACCCATAACGGCAATGCTCAGTGGCTAGAGGATCTGAGGGCAGACCACAGCGAACAGGGTCCAGTAACCATCACAGTGGCAGATATCCAAGAAAGGGTCTCCAGTATGAAGAGTTGGACAGCACCAGGGCCCGACATGGTTCACGCCTACTGGCTAAAGAAGCTGACTGCACTCCACGAGCGTCTGGCAGCACAAATGAACCAGCTGCTAGTTAACGAGAGACACCCGGAATGGCTAACCGAAGGTCGGACGGTCCTGATCCCCAAGGACCCCAAGAAGGGACCGGTCCCCTCCAACTACCGATCAATAACCTGCCTCAGTACCACATGGAAGCTCCTGTCAGGCATCATATCGGCTAAGATGAACAGGCACATGGGTCAATACATGAGCGGGACACAGAAAGGAATTGGCAAGAATACCAGAGGCGCAAAACACCAGCTACTGGTAGACAGAACAGTCAGCCGAGACTGCAAGACCAGACTGACCAACCTGTGCACTGCCTGGATTGATTACAAGAAGGCCTATGGCTCAATGCCCCACAGCTGGATACTGGAATGCCTAGAATTGTACAAGATCAATGGGACCCTAAGAGCCTTCATCAGGAACTCAATGGGGATGTGGCGGACAACACTAGAGGCCAACTCCAAGCCCATAGCACAAGTCACCATCAAGTGCGGGATCTACCAAGGAGATGCTCTGTCCCCACTGCTGTTCTGCAGAGGCCTGAACCCCCTCAGTGAGATCATTAACAAGACTGGCTACCGATACCGACTGTGGTATATTGCAATAAGCAGCAGCTATTACTACCTCCCACCAGTAGGTGGTACTGTGGTATTGTATGTGATTGAAAGGGAGCTGAGTAAAAAGACCCGACCTCCACCATAGCCTCGTCTCAGTCCTCTGTGCTTGATCTAAAGTTGACTTTGACCGCAACCCACGTTAAACCAGCAGTTGGAACAACGCTGCATAAAGTTACAACACCGACTACGGAACGGAGCAGTTGTCAGCCACCTCCTGTACATGGATGACATCAAGCTGTATGCCAAGAGTGAACGAGACATCGATTCACTGATCCACACTACCAGGCTATACAGCAATGACATTGGAATGTCATTCGGGCTGGAGAAGTGTAGTCGGATGGTAACAAAGAGAGGGAAGGTAGTCAGAACTGAGGGGATTGAACTACATATATATATATCACAGAGCAGCTGTATTTGTACTGACATTAGATTACACACAGGTGCACTCTATTTAGTCATTAGCACTCATCAGGCAACTGACTGCACTCAGACCAAAAGGGGCTGAATAATTACGCACACCCCACTTTTCAGTTAATTATTTGTAAAAAATGTATGGGATCATGTATGATTTTCGTTCCACTTCCCACGTGTGCACCACTTTGTGTTGGTCTTTCATGTGGAATTCCAATGAAATTGATTCATGTTTGTGGCTGCAATGTGACAAAATGTGGAAAAGTTCAAGGGGGCCGAATACTTTTGAAAGCCACTGCATTTAGAACATAACTCAGGCAATAAACGAGGGACCACAGTAAATACATACCTGCAGATTTCAAGACTGCTTCTTCCTTCAAACCTCATTCTTCTTCCTGACCTGCTGTTGATCTGAATTATTACTGTATTCATACTTTTATGAATTTATTGGATTTACTGGTCTACTCCAGGTTTCAGCACATTGAACCACCACAGGATTTCTGCAGTCACAGATTAAAACATATATTTAAACAAAAAACGTGCCCATTGTGCTTTGTTTGGTTGTGTGTGTGTGTGTGTGTGTGTGTGTGTGTGTGTGTGTGTGTGTGTGTGTGTGTGTGTGTGTGTGTGTGTGTGTCTGTCTGCTTGGTTGTATGTCTGTGTGTGTTTATGTTTATCTTAAAGCTTTGCTCGCAGCTTCTCTCGATGACTCTCTTTGTGGTGACTCATCTGATTAATTTCAGGTAGAAGTGCATCAGGAAGCAGAGCTGTGAGAGATCATAATCTGCTTTTATTTTTGAAATAGTCTTGTTCAAAATCTGCTAAACGTGAGCGGTTTAACGCATCAAATCATTTTCTCTCCAACGTTAAATGAAAATGAGTGTCGTGTGTAAAAAATGCGGCTAAAGCAAGGAGGTGATAAAAGCCTTCGCCAGGCTCAGAGCTTTCTGAGGAGGACAAACAAGCGCCGATGATGTGCTCGGTGATGGGATGCTTTATGTGCACTCGAGAGGCCGTATGGATCGCGTCGAGTGTTAAGAGCACATACTGCAGCAACACTTTGCATATTTCCATCTCGCTCCTCTTCATCTGCCTGTTATTTTGGTTCCTAATGAAATCGCACACAAATCGCCCAAAGTGCTGACAACACAGGCTGCAGGGCCACAAAGCCAATCCTCTCAGGGCTCCATTTAGAGGCAGGCTAACGGGCTGCTCTCACACACACTTTCATTGTGTGGCTGCCTGGGCTAACTGTCTGCAAATATCTGAAGAAAATACAGCTGTGAGTTAATCTAAATCTGAGCCGTGGAGAGAAAAGAAGCAGCAGAGGTGGAGAAATGCTGCACATCAACAGCTCTGCTAAACTTCTTTGCATCGGCTGCGGTCGCAGCTATATTTCCCTCCCAAAATGACACTTTAATTAAACAAATTACCGCGCCTCGGGAGAAGGACCTTCGAGAGTGCGATAAGGCCGAGAGGAGATAAAAGCCTTATAGGCAGTGTTTATCAGAGACGCGGGGGTTTAAACCTTTAATAGGTAATGCCCAGATAAGTAAGCCTTTGTGGTGTTCGTGGTGCAGAGATATTTTACACAGAGGAGCTTACCACAGAGAGGGGGAAACTGAATCTGGATCAGACGACCACTGCACCATCTCCGATTAAGAAGGGGGCCACCGCAAAAGTCTGCTTTTATTTCTGTGCCCATTTCAGCCAAACAGTCTTTTCTCACACTTTAACCTATGATGTGCCTTTATTTTCTTTCTTGCAAAGCAGCGTTCGCGATAAGAGTCTTTCCGATTTTCACGGATCAACACGAGTGCAGCAGATTTTACCTGTCATGTGGACCGAGTTGCAAACTTTGAAGGCGTGCTGTGGTATCTGCACTAGAGATGGCACGATACCACTTTTTTATGTCCGATACCGATACCGATATCATAAATTTGGATATCTGCCGATACCGATATGAATCCGATATAGTGTTTCTTAATCAAAAAAACTGTTTTTTAAATATCTTGCTGCATTTTGTATAAGTTCATACTCAAGTTTAAAACAACAACTACACTAAAGCTATTCTGTTATACCTGTATGCAAAAAAAATATTTCATAGTTCAGCAATACTGATCAATCTAATAAACTTAAACCTACACCATCCTCCCTATTCTGGTATTTTAAAGAGTACTTAGCATAAATATTAAGCAACCTAACTAATAGGGTTCCAACTCCCAGCAACAACAAAAATAAAAAAATAAAAAATAGGGAACCACCCCTCACGCTCCACCTCATGATGCTTAATCGACGTAATCAACCTTAATTTGATGCAGTGTGAAAAAAAATGCACAGAAATCAATTATTTTTCAAGAAATATTAAATAGATTCAACATCTTTCTTCAACAAAATTGCAGACTGCACAGATGGTACCTTCCCAAAGGAAAAAGTACTATAGCTTACTAGGGTATATATATTAGACTTAATAGTTACTATATACAGTAATTGACTTCTATTCATTTTACATCAAATTAAAACTTTGGGTGTCAGATAATTATTTATTAAAAGCTAGACATTTTAAATGAGAATAAGAAAGAAAAGTATGTCTTTGTGCCCCCTTTTCCCTGTTAATGCCCTATCGGCCCCCCTGGCTAAACTTTGCTAGATCCGCCCCTGCACAGTTACCAGCGTCAGCTACGTAGAAAAAGATCCTCGAGTAGAAAGTAATATTAAATAAATTCTAACAACAGCTGATCAAGCTTAAACGTGCTGCTGTTGTTCAGCCGCTGGTTTCCTCTTTCTGGTGCAAAGTGGGCCAAAAACAAACTAGAGAGACGGACTCGCGACAGAAAAGCCGATCAGCTGATCGTTAAGCAGTTTCATGATTGAAGTAGCAGCAGGAGAGGCAGTCGCTCCATATATCGCTTGTTAAGCTTAACGCAGGAATGCTTTACATTCAGAGATGGACTTACACACTTGCTTTACTTCTCTCGGGATAACTTTGTCGGAGATGAAATGCTGGGTTGCTAGCGAAGATCCAAATGCTATCCAGACCACCGACAGGTCCCGCATGCCACAGCCGCTCTATCATGTGATGCATACTGCTCTGACGTGCTAACGTTCTGAGGTGAGTTACGGCGTGTTGCAAGTTTTGTGAGGTGCTTTCGTGATATTTAATGGATCGGATTACATTTTTTATTTTTCTCCGATATCCGATCCAGTAATTTAGGTCAGTATCGGACCGATACCGATACGTAATATCGGATCGGTCCATCTCTAATCTGCACCAACGTATTAGCCCCACAGACCTGCAGGTTTCGCTCAAATCGCCCTTTTTTTTTCTAACATCAATCTTACACAAAGGACAACATGCTCACTTGCCCCTTGATATATCCCACCTACTAACAGGTGACATAATGAAGGAATACTGTGGCTGCAGCTCGGGAGGGATATTAGGTCATCTACTAATAGGCAGGTTGTGGGTTTGATGCCTTGCTGCTTCAGTCTCCAGTTTCTGCGTGCCTTAGGCAAGATGCTGAACCCCAAGTTGCTCTCTGATGTGTTCATGAGTGTGTATGTGTGTTACATAGAAAGCACTTTGGTGTAGAAAAAAGTGCTTGTATGAATGTGGTTGAATGGGTGGATGAGACATGTTTAGTGTCTCATCCACCCATTCAACACAGTTAGTGTTGGTGAAATGATACTGAGACAGCAGTTAGCTGTAGTAAAATCTACTAAATTTTCATTTTGGCATAGTTTTTAAACATCCATCCATTCAGCCATTTTTTTTCCTCTTATCCAAGGCTGGGATGCGGAGGCAGCAGCCTAAGCGCCTCCCTCTCCCCGGCCACCTCCTCCAGCCTTTCCGGGGGAAGGCATTCCCTGGCTAGCTGAGATATTTATCACTGCAGCGTAACCAATAACCATCCAAAAATGCTGCCCAGCAGCAGGGCTGGACTCATAATCTGGCATCCTGAACACTTTCCCGGTCAGCCGACGTACTTTGGGACCAATGGGCGGGGCTGAAAGGCTGCTGCACAATAGCCGTACATGCACTGACAGCAGGCCATTCGTGCATTTTCATTACTGACTGGACTGCCCTATCAAGTCTCTTAACGTGACCGGGCCCTCACCTACCTTTGCTGTGCGCCCATGCAGCTTGTAGAAAAAGTTTAGTGTGGAAGAAATGGTGAACAGGTGGAGCTGAAAAACTGAGAGACAGTAGTCATAGTAGCAACTAGTGACCAGGCAGACAGTCACAGGACGCTACTGCAACACTAGCTGTAACAAAGTGAGGACGAGATGAGGACAATGAAATTAACATGGTAAGAAAATAGATGGAGGGACATCATTAGGAAAGGAGAGATTCAAGGATTTAAGTAAACTAAATGCCTACTTTGACCACGAGTCACTGCTAACAGCTAAAGTGTAGCATTTCATTATTGTCACATCCTACAGTGCAACTAGGCAATAACCCAACAACACCTGTACCACGCTGATTAAAACTTGTTTCGCCTCTGTCAGTGCGCCAAGGGCGGCTGTGGCTACACTGTAGCTTGCCATCACCAGTGTGTGAATGTGTGTGTGAATGGGTGGATGATTGTGTATAGTGTAAAGCGCTTTGGGGTCCTTAGGACCAAGTAAAGCGCTATACAAATACAGACCATTTTTTTACCTTTTGTTTCAATATCTATAATCAAGAAATGTTTTTCTTTATTTTCATGACTGTTTACATTGTAGATTCTGACTGAAGGCATCAACACTATGAATGAACACATGTGGAATCATGTAGTAAACAAAACTGTGAAATAACTGAAAACATGTTTTATATTTTAGATTCTTTCAAAGATTCTTTCTCCTCTGCTTTGATTCCTGCTTCGCTCACTCTTGGCCTTCTCTCCATGAGCTTCATGAGGTCGTCTCCTGAAATGGTTTCCAACAGTCTTGAAGGAGTTCAGAGATGCTGAGCACTTGTTGGCCTTTTGCCTTCACTTTGTGGTCCATCTCATCCCAAACCATCTACACTGGGTTTAGGTCAGGTGACTGTGGAGGCCAGGACTCCATCACTCTCCTTCTCACCTCCTCACTTGGGGTCATTGTGCTGTCCTGGCGTGTCGCTGCAGGATGCTGTGGTGGCCATGCTGGGTCAGTGTGCCTTCAGTTTTGAATAAATCCCCAACAGTGTCACCAGCAAAGCCCCCCACACCATCACACCTCCTCCTCCATGCTTCACAGTGGGAACCATGCATGTAGAGACTAGAGATGGACCGATCCGATATTACGTATCGGTATCGGTCCGATACTGACCTAAATTACTGGATCGGATATCGGAGAAAAATAAAAAATGTAATCCGATCCATTAAATATCACGAAAGCACCTCACAAAACTTGCAACACGCCGTAACTCACCTCAGAACGTTAGCACGTCGGAGCAGTATGTATCACGTGATAGAGCGGCTGTGGCATGCGGGACCTGTCGGTGGTCTGGATAGCATGTGGAGCTTCGCTAGCAACCCGGCATTTCATCTCCAACAAAGTTATCCCGAGAGAAGTAAAGCAAGTGTGTAAGTCCATCTCTGAATGTTTGTAAAACATTCCTGCCTTAAGCTTAACAAACGACTGCCTCTCCTGCTGCTACTTCAATCATGAAACTGCTTAATGATCAGCTGATCGGCTTTTCTGTCGCGAGTCCGTGTCTGTAGTTTGCTTTTGGCCCACTTTGCACCAGAAAGAGGAAACCAGCGGCTGAACAACAGCAGCACGTTTAAGCTTGATCAGCTGTTGTTAGAATGTATTTAATATTACTTTCTACTCGAGGATCTTTTTCTATGCAGCTGACGGCTGTAACTGTGCAGGGGCGGATCTAGCAAAGTTTAGCCAGGGGGGCCGATAGGGCATTAACAGGGAAAAGGGGGCACAAAGACATACTTTTCTTTCTTATTCTCATTTAAAATGTCTAGCTTTTAATAAATAATTATCTGACACCCAAAGTTTTAATTTGATGTAAAAGGAATAGAAGTCAATTACTGTATATAGTGACTATTAAGTCTAATATATATACCCTAGTAAGCTATAGTACTTTTTACTTTGGGAAGGTACCATCTGTGCAGTCTGCAATTTTGTTGAAGAAAGATGTTGAATCTATTTAATATTTCTTGAAAAATAATTGATTTCTGGATCCGTATGATCAGCTCAGAGAGGCAGAGCCGGCACCAGGTGGATCTGCATGTGTCTGACATAATAACGGTGGATTCCACGTTTCGTGCGGTCTATAAACTCGCTCCACGGTGGTCCAGAGACCCTTGGGTTCTTCCTCACACGTGCAGGAGGTGGGGGAGGTGAGGATGTGAGACTGCTGCTTTTCACACTGCATCAAATTAAGGTTGATTACGTCGATTAAGCATCATGAGGTGGAGCGTGAGGGGTGGTTCCCTATTTTTTATTTATTTATCTTTGTTGTTGCTGGGAGTTGGAACCCTATTAGTTAGGTTGCTTAATATTTATGCTAAGTACTCTTTAAAATACCAGAATAGGGAGGATGGTGTAGGTTTAAGTTTATTAGATTGATCAGTATTGCTGTACTATGAAATTTTTTTTTTTGCATACAGGTATAACAGAACAGCTTTAGTGTAGTTGTTGTTTTAAACTTGAGTATGAACTTATACAAAATGCAGCAAGATATTTAAAAAACAGTTTTTTTGATTAAGAAACACTATATCGGATTCATATCGGTATCGGCAGATATCCAAATTTATGATATCGGTATCGGTATCGGACATAAAAAAGTGGTATCGTGCCATCTCTAGTAGAGACCATCGTTCACCTTTTCTGCATCACACAAAGACACAGCGAGTGGAACCAAAGATCTCAGATGTGGACTCATGAGACCAAAGCACAGATGGTCTAATGTCCACTCCTTGTACTTGTTTCTTGGCAAACAAATCTCTTCTGCTTGTTGCTTTTCCTTAGTCGTGGTTTCTCAGCAGCTATTTGACCGTAAAGGCCTGATTCACACAGTCTCCTCTGAACAGTTGGTGTAGAGAAGTGTCTGCTACTGGAGCTGTGTGTGGCATCTGTCTGGGCTCTGATCTGAGCTACTCTTGTGATTTCTGAGGCTGGTGACTTGGATGAATTTATCCTCAGGGGCATCTTTACACAGCCTGCACCTGGTGTCTTGCCTGGTGTGATAGACCCCAGCCTCTATGGATCTTGTGCTCAGAGCTTGTTCCTGTGCTGCCATGATTAGTGCCTCCGTGCTGTCTTTCAGTCCAGCTTTGTCCAGCCACTCGTAGGACTTCTGGATGTCAGCCACCTCCGCTCTCTGCTGGTGGTACATACAGTGTAGGGGCCTGTCCTTCCATGATGGGTCCTCCTCTTTCTTGGGTTTCTGCTGCCTGAGGTATTCACTGAGCATGTGGTCAGTTGGGGCCACCTCCCTGATGTATTTGTGAATGTTCGTTGTCTCAAGGTGCTGTCAGGGTGGGTGTAGCACAGGAGGTAGAGCTGGTCATGTACTGATCGGAAGGTTAGTGGCAATCCCTGGCTCCTCCAGTCTGCATGCCAAGTATCCTTGGGCAAGATACTAACTCCAAGTTGCTCTCCAATGCATCCATCGGAGTACGAGTGTGTAAACAGCAAAATCTCCAGTGTTAAACTGACATTAGAGAGTGTCTATATGAGTCCACTCCTCTGAGTGTTAAATATAACACTGTCTGTGAAGGTTCTCAGTCATCCAGGTCATCGTAGTCTAAGGAGCTTGGAAAGAAAAGCTTGCATACCCATCACGGAGGCCGTGGAGACTGTCAGAAAATGACTACAAGAAGACAGCTCGTTGGAAGACAGGGCCAACTTCACACCCGATCAGATCTGCACACTGTTAGACCTCTGCCTCACCACTACATACTTCAAATACAACGAGGGTTTCTACAGACAAAAACATGGCTGTGCCATGGGCTCCCCCGTGTCACCTATTGTTGCCAACCTTTACATGGAGGAAGTGGAAAGGAAGGCTCTTGGCTCTTTCAAAGGAAGAGTACCCAGCCACTGGTACAGATATGTAGACGACACCTGGGTCAAAATCAAGACACAAGAAGTGGAATCCTTCACTGCGCACATTAACGCTGTGGATAAAAACATCAAGTTCACCAGGGAAGACACAAAGGACAACTGTCTGCCTTTCCTGGACTGCGCCGTGCACATTGAAGAGAACGGCAACCTCAACATCGAAGTTTACCGGAAGCCCATACACACAGACCAGTACCTCCTCTTTGACTCCCATCACCCTCTGGAACACAAACTTGGAGTAATCAGGACCCTACACCACCGGGCAGAACATGTTCCCTCTAAGCCTGAAGGAAAAAAGAAGGAACACACACATGTAAAGGAAGCACTCAAAACGTGCGGCTATCCTAAATGGGCGTTCTTAAAGTCAGCAAAGAGGCACAGAAAAGAAGACCAGACACCAGCGAGGGAGGATAAGAAGGACAGACGCAACAACATTGTCATCCCCTATGTAGCCGGTGTATCACAGAAACTCAGGAGAGTTTTCTCCAAGCATGACATCCTGGTGTATTTCAGACCCAGTAACACGCTCAGACAAAAACTGGTTCACCTGAAAGACAAAACTCCAAAACACAGACTTAACAATGGCAGAAACCAACTCTCTGCCATCTATAATCCAGTTTTGAGATCCTTCCCAGACGCCTTAACGCCCACTCACATCCTGGGCCATCTGACCTCAGGAAATCACATGGTAGGGTGGGGCCAGGTTTCACAATGAGCTCACCCGAAACCCTGGCTGATTGGGACCCACACCCAGTTTCACACCTTGGCTCAGGCGATTAGAGGATCATCAGGGGGTCCTTTGTCCCTCTGTGGGGGGAAACTCCCACTAGGTTTAAATCTGGGACTCCCCACCATTTGACTTTAGAACTGAAGAAGCTTCTCGGATGAGAGGTGAAACGTCTTCAATTAACTTAAAGAAGTCCAGACGCTTTTCTTTCCAAGCTCCTTAGACAAAACATAACACTGTTGAATGTTATATGAACACTTTTGACAGTGTTATGTTTTTAAAAGTAACCTAGTCAGTTTTGAAGATTAACAATGGCTAACACTGAGCAGTGCTGATTTTCTAACACTGGAAAATAACTCAAAATGTTAGAAATATTCCAGTGTTACAAAATCAGCACTGCTCAGTGTTAGCCATTGTTAATCTTCAAAACTGACTAGGTTACTTTTAAAATTATAACACTGTCAAAAGTGTTCATATAACACTCAACAGTGTTATATTCAACACACAGAGGAGTGGACTCATATAGACGCTCTCTAATGTCATGTCTACTTAACACTGGAGATTTTGCTGTGTATGATTGTTAGCTAGGAAGCACTGAAAACCTTAGAAGAGTAATTAGTAATTAGTAATTAGAGAAGAATCTAAATACAATATAGCATGTCCTGACTGCGGGGTTTTGGAAACAAATTCAAACGTACAGCTCTGTTATCACTTCCAGCATAAATGAAGACAGAAAACTAAACAGCAGTGACGTTTGTAGGGTTACTGAAGTTGGGCTAGCTGGTATATAATGATGTGCTACGTGACCGCTAGCGACACAGCTATGTTAGCATAATATAAACAAGCTAACTTTTTTTCCACTCGATAAAAGTTAACGTGAGTGTTCTCGGTGGTCAGGAACAAATGTAATCGCATGGCAGGATGCTGTAAAAGGACCAAACTTCAGCCAGGAGAACAACTGAGATAATCCATCCACAATACGAGGTTAGTCATTCATATACTGCTGCATGGGTTGGGCTGTAGTTACATCCTAAGGTTTTAAAAACTGAGCTTAAATAAATGATTAGCGGCAATAAAAGCCGAGGGAGGTCAACGGTGATCACTGACTGTTTTAGGAGCTTTTTGAGATCAAATAGAAGAAAATACAAAGCATTAACCTCTGGGAGGTCCTAGAAAAATGCATACACTATTGGTCTTAGAGCCACAAATCGACCACGCCATAAAAAGTGCTATAAAAAGATTATATATTAATATTTCTTTCCACTTTAAATTAGCCAGTCTTTTAAAACTACTTCTCCCTGAAATATTCATACAAAGTTTTAATTATAGTTTCGTTGTTGTAAGGGTTAGGGTTAGGGTTAGCACCAACATGTATTTCGATCCACTTTTTTTTTTTTTTTTGCAGGAGCATAAAAAGCCCTCCAGGCGGCCAGCTGCTGGCAAGCTCCCCACAAAGACTGAAGGTGGAACGATCACGATCCCTTTAACCGTAATTAATCTGCAGTGAAAAATAGCGTTTATAATGGGTTTCAATGGGGCACAAATCGACCACTAAGACCAATAGTGTAAGTTTGTCTGTAGCTTAGCCACTGAAGCTAATTTCCGGAAGTCATACTGAAATTTTAACAGTAAATGTGACCAAACTTTTTTTTGCAGACTTTCGCTATATTCCATTCAACACAGTGCAAATGGCGTGTATACGAACAATGAAAAATGGCACAAATCGACCCAAGACCACCCAGAGGTTAAACACGTAAACAACACCAAAGCCATATTAAACGCAGACTACTTTAGGCCCGCAAGTAGGATTCGTCACGTCATCACTTAATAATCGAATACTGTTCTTTCTTTGTGATTTTTTTTATGCTTAAGTCAGTTTTTATGATTTTTAGCTTGTTTTTTGTCTGGTTGGGAGCTGACACAGTCTCTAAGGGGATGGAGAGGCATCTCTAACTGAAGGGTGGTGTAATGTTTGCACTGCAAACCCCCTAAAACGGTACGAGCGGTCCGACACTGCCGTACAATACAACATTTACTGCACTGAGCGGTAGAACGGCCTCTTTGTAGAGCACAGAGGTTCGATAGTAAAAGATGGAAGAGATGGAAGCGTTCTCCAGGAAGAAGTCTTCCTTAGTGAGGTGGAAACAGCTTAAATTGGATTGTGTTGCTGTAATCAGAGATACAAGAGAGAAACAGACACTTGTTGCTGGTTATTACTTTGAACTACAGCATTTCAAAGTTTCGGTCTCCACTTAGTTTACAGTTAAATGAAATCAGCTGTGAGTGCTGCAGTGACGTCACCTCCAATAAAGAGGAGAGACCGCAGAGATGCTCACAGGAAGTGCTGCTGCTGTGAACACGCAGCATGTGTTTCAGGTTAGACGAGCATGTGGCCCGGCTCTGCTACGACACGCTGTTAAACCTGAGCGCTCTCCTCCCCCCGTGGGGAGGAGGAGAGAGCAGCAGTCTCACATCCTCACCTCCCCCACCTCCTGCACGTGTGAGGAAGAACCCAAGGGTCTCTGGACCACCGTGGAGCGAGTTTATAGACCGCACGAAACGTGGAATCCACCGTTATTATGTCAGACACATGCAGATCCACCTGGTGCCGGCTCTGCCTCTCTGAGCTGATCATACAGATCCATTACTGTGGAAATAAAACGGCTGCCATCGGCACACGCAGTCCTCTCTCTGCCATATACCTGCACTTCCTTTTAGCATAAGCGAGCATAAAATGTTAACATGAACACATCGGTGAGGAAGAGCAGCAGCTGCACGAGAAGCTCGCAGATGTGACGAACGTATAAAAGAGAGAGCGTGGGGATAAGAAGGTGAAAGGGAAAGTGGCTGCTGCCATTGTGCCAGCTCTGCAGCCGAGTAGAAATCCAACCTGAAGAAGGTGTCCTCATGCCTTCAAAGCCTGCATGCATCACCATGCTGTTCACGTCAAAGGACAGCCACACATTAGCTGTCAAACTCCTCTTTCATCTCCAAACTTCAAAGAGGCCCATTGATTACTCTAAGTGGCCATTACCAAACATCCGAGCCTGCCGCCTCAGTCAGAGGCAGCTCTGACAAAGGGTGAGGCTGAATGTGAGCAGGGTGGAAAGCAGGCCGCAGACGGAGACGGAGAGAACCGGGAGCTCGTGCCAAAGACGAGAAACCAGCTGCAAATAAAAAAAATGACGAGCGCTTCTGTGTGTGTACAAACACGTCACTATTGTTGAACATGTGGTAAGAGAGCGATGTGAACCCGGGGTCCCCTGAGAATCTGCCGTGACAGCGCGAGTGAACGAGGCAGTGCTGATGTCTGCACAAAACACACTGCAAACACGGCTTCAGAGAGCTCACACCAAACACGACAACAACAATAAAAATAATCGTTAGAAAGCACGTGTCACGTGCTGTGACATCACCCACTGGTTTTGGACTGGTTTCATTTTAAAGCCTCTCTGTCAGGGTTTTGGTCACGCCTGTATCCGCAGACTGTATGTGAGCGTCACTCAGACACAGATACCTGCTCATCAGTAAAAAGCCTAGAATGTTCTTGTTCGGTCTGTTAGTACAGTAATCTCACAGCGGCCGTATTATTGGTGTAGATAATGTCATTATAAATGATCTAACCCAGCGCTCCCCAACCCCCGGGCCTCGAACCAGTATCGGTCCGTGAGTTGTTTGGTACCGGGCCGCGAGAGTAGAGGCTCCGGTGTGAAATGTGTGGTTTTCAGGGTTTTTATCGGTTTTCAGCGTTATTTTGTTATCGTTTTTATCGTTAACTCGGTTTTCCTGGGTCTTTTCACGTGTGTTATGAATAAATCTTTTTTCTAGTTTTATTTTGTTGTATTTATCCGCGACACCTTAAAGGCCGGTCTGTGACGCAAAAAATGTTGGGGACCGCTGATCTAAAAGGGTTACTCAAATACGTTCATTTTCACATTAAGGTCATTTATATAACAGCGTTAGTGTGCTCTGATACATGACAGCAGTACGCTATAGTTCAAATGATGGTTTGCACTGTAATTACTGTAGTAATTAATGTTCTGGTCTTTTTTGGCTGCTGCTCCACTCCTTCCAGGTGTAGGCAAAGAGGAGGCTGAGGGTGGAGCTGGTTTAAGTGCAAAGGCCAACACAATGGGGGAATGGGGTTTCTTCTTGTATTACATTTAGTTATTGTCTCTATGGTTTTCCCCTCGGATGCTTGTTATAATATTTTGTTAAGTATTGTTTTTAGAATTCTTTTATGGAACCACTTAGTTCTTACAGTAGCTTAGAACTGAAATCTGAAGGTTGGAGAAGCACAAACGCACAGCGGAGTATCATCTGCATAGCGGTGAGAAGCCTTTAAAGCTGTTAGAAAAGAGAAGTGGACCAAGCATCGAGCCCCGAGAGACCCCAGATGTACAATAAGGTAGAATCAATGGTGTTGAAGACTGCAGAAAAAAAAAAGAATCTTCACCGTCATCTGAGTGCATACCAACATCACTGGTAATTTGGATATTTTAACATGGGAGTATATGGGGACTGATTCACAGCTGGAGCCTCTGCTGGACATTAGAGTCAGCTTCATGTTTTAGCATGGGACGACAATAATCAATTTAAATGTAACGCTCCTGTACAGGCATCCAGATGTGGCCAGCTGGGATGAGCGCATCTCATTGGTCATAGTGGGCGTCTCACGCCATCACTGAGGTCTGCATCCTGTCTAAGCACAGAAAAACACTCCTTCCTCTGTTCATCCTGTACCTCAAACGATTAGCACAAAGACACTGATGCTGTTCTTTAACATGAATGGTCTTCACTGTTTTTTCAGATAAAGTTGAGAGGTTTTCCAGTCTCGTCCACCTTTCTTAATAATGATAATGGATTCCGCTTTTCAAGATACTCAAAGCGCTTTACAATGCCACTATTCATTCACTCTCACATTCACACACTGGTGGAGGCAGCTACAGTTGTAGCCACAGCTGCCCTGGGGCAGACTGACAGAGGCGAGGCTGCCATATCGCGCCATCGGCCCCTCTGGCCAACACCAGTAGGCGAAGTGTCTTGCCCAAGGACACAACGACCAAGACAGACAGAGCAACTGGCAACCTTCCGGTTACAAGATGAGCTTCCCAACCCCCTGAACCACGGTTGCCCGGTTCAGGCGATGGTTAACTCTGTCTTGTGTAATTTTTCTTGTTTTCAGCTAGCGGTCACTCCGTGTCCTCGTCAGCTGTGAGAAACACCATCACTTTGTTTCTCCTGCAGCTTAATGTGGCAAGAATCACATGTACACATGAGCAGATGAGCCCACACAGATCGCTGCCGCTTCCTGTCCGTCTCTGCGTGATGTGTGGAGTGGATCTTGGAGGCAGATGGTGCTGCCAGGCATGTATATATTTTATGTTTCCTCCCAGCCGACACTCAAAGGCTGGGGACACTAAAAAAAACAAAGATCAGCGGATAGAGCTAATAATGTAATCATTGGGAACACCTGCAAAGTTGCAGATGGGCGATTTCAGACCGACGCTTCGCCAGTCACGAGGTCCCGCCCACCCATATGGAGAGCTGGTGTGGTGGTGGTGGGGGGGCACCGCCACTCATCCTCTCTCCGCTTCTGCCAAACACACACACGTTTGTTTAGCTGTCATTGTGAGGACATCCATTGATAAAATAAATAACCAGAAGGCCAAGCTGAGCATCCTCACTCAGACGGTGAAACTCAACTTGGAGCTCATGCAGAGAAAGCAAAAGTTTCTACATAAAAAGGTTTAGTTTCAATCTAACATCACGTTCTGCGTCACTGTAGGTCGGTGTGAACATGCCTTCAAACATGCATTGATGAGTACAGTTACAGAAACATGAATCTCATTCTGCACATGCTCACTTCAGTCCTCCCTGCAACACGTTCACACCTCTACGTTTTTTTAATGCAGCAGCAGATGTTTATCCGTGTGTGTGTGTGTGTGTGTGTGTCTGCTGTCACTGGTGAATTTCACAGCCAAACATATGATCTATGAGAGGCTGATGAGTAACACTGTTGGTTAAATGCACAGTTATTCTATTTGTTCTGCACACACACACACGTTTGGACTTACAATCTCATCAACAATGGATGAGAGCACAGATAAGCCCAGTAGGAATGTACCTGAGTACCTTGTGTTTAATGTACCAGAGGTGTGGACTCGAGTCACATGACTTGGACTCGAGTCAGACTCGAGTCATTAATTTTATGACTTTAGACTTGACTTGAAAAAATGTTCTAAGACTTGTGACTTGACTTGGACTTTTACACCAATGACTTGGGACTTGAATTGGACTTGAACCGGTTTACTTGAAAAGACTTGATATTTTACCCCAAATATAAAATTTAACATGCATATTATATAGAGATTGAAAATGTGACGTCATTCACGGGTAGAACCGCAAAGGATTCTGGGAACTCGTGGCAAGCGGTACTAGCGCACGCAGGCTTTCAATTAAAATCAGTCACACAGCGATAAAAAGAAACACAAAAATGTCAAGAAGCTGTTGTATTATTAACTGCAATAGCCGGTCGCATGACAGCCACGGGAAGCCGACGGGTAAAGAGATCGGTTGTTATCGGATTACGTCGTTGAAGAGAAATTGTTCAAGCCATGTTTCCGAAGTAACAAAGACGCGACGGATGGCCTGGATCGCAGCCATTCAAAGATCAAATATAACGTCCCAGAACACTCCAGCTCACAGGTTAGTCTGCTCCAAGCATTTACACGAAGGTCAGTCTGCTGTTGTAGTTAATGCGTCATTTTTCTTAACATAATTGGTGATATAGGTTACAAGCAAGTCTGGCGCTGAACAGAAATTGCCGCACTATGCTCCTTTGTTTATTGTGCATAAATAGTGAATTGTCCTGACACAATATTGCGTTTCGCTTCTGTTATTATGGTACACTGACAAAAACATATACTTTTATTCACAGGATAAAACAGTTGTTTTGTATCACTAATTGCCCAGTACGATTACAGCATACAATATTATTGTCACTGCTACATTTCTGTGATGGGTACCAGAAATTATTTCCACTGCTAATTAATTACCGTTGAGCTCAAAGGTTATATTAATAAACGGTTAAGGAATGTGTATTTATGACGACGATTTGTGAGACTGGTAAACTTATGATAGGTACGATGGTCTTTCGTTCTACACGGTGCATTTCAAGGTCCTGCACCCATCCGTCGGTAAACTGTACCTGGGCTTGTTGCAGTGACCTGAAGTTACTAAACTTCATGAGTGTATGCACTCACTCCAAGAACCGTATAATTATAAATATGCTACGATGAGATGGCTGACTTCATCTAACTAGCAAATGTTTTCCAGGCTACGTTGGTGATACAGTTTTTTTTAATGTGTATGATATTTTTGTCATGCGATTTTAAAGCCGGTCCTACAACCGCATCCAAGAATAACATGCAGCTTATCTCAGAACTGTCGGTGAAAATTATTCTTGGAGCTAGGTTTAATTGAGCTGCATTTTAAAGAGGTGCAATTTCACAATTTGTGTATATTTTCTAAGTTCACTATTTTATCATGTGTTGAGAAAAACACAGATTTTAAAATTACATGGTCTAATATTTACATTTAGCATAACTGCAACATGCTTTTTTCGTGTGTTTTTTTTAAAGACTCGAAAGGACTTGAAATTCAAAATTTCAGACTTGTGACTTTACTTGGACTTTTACACCAGTGACTTGAGACTCGACTCGGACTTGCCTGACATTACTTGAGACTTGACTTGTGACTTGAGGATAAAGACTTGAGACTTACTTGAGACTTGCAAAACAATGACTTGGTCCCACCTCTGTAATGTACTACTACTTTTATTTCATGCACTATATTTTCAGTGTAATTATTTCACAGACCAAAGCTGTCAAGCAATATATCATTAAAATCACGTTAAAGAGATACACATCAGTACTTGACTGATAGGGATGGGTATCGTTTAGGTTTTATCCAATACCAGTACCAAACCGGTACTTTTGAAACGGTGCCGGGGCTTAAAGAATGGAGAACACACACTTTGTCCTAAACCTCTCATGTTCAGCTGTGTTTTTTGTAAAAAGATAACATTGTTAGCCAGGGTTTCAGAAGCAAACTCAAGGTTGGAGGATCTGAGTTTGGAAACGCTGGAGGAGATCCAACAGCATCACAGTGGTACAAGTACAGGACGACATCAGAGGACTTCTGCTGAGAAATAACTGATCCACAGTCAGCTGAGAAGATCCCAAACAGGAGATCAGCCAATAAGGTGTCGCTTATTTGAAAAAGGTTACGATTTTCATGGATCAAATCCAGAAATTGTCTGATTTCATCTCGTGTGTTTGCTGAAGGCTCAATTTGACTAATGAATAAATAGATGTCACACACACACGTGTGTATTGTATCAGATCACATTATTTGTCTTCCACCCATTCCTCACCTCTGAGACACTTTGAAGGCCTCGTCTGCATCTGATTTTGCTCTTCAGTGAAGTACCACTCTCTTCCTCGTCTCGGCGTCAATCAGCAGCTGCTTCCCTTTGAAGATATTTAGAATAAAGTGAGCTCAAAGCTCTGAGGTGTCATAAAGTTGAGCTAATTTAGTTTCAGAGTTACGGTATGGCTGATGCTTCTCGGTCCTCCGTTGATGACTGTGACACTTTCCTATTAGAGCTTTAAAGTCAAATCATTAACTGATTTTAAACTTAGAGACAGCCACGGACAAAGGTGTCATGTGTATGTAGATGATATTCACGGGAAGCAGTACAAGTGTGTGAAATTTAAAACCCATCACGTCCCCGTCCACATTTCAGCGCTGCCCATCGAAGAATAACGGTAGCGTGATGTCACTGCGGCATGCACAGCTCCTTTTATTTAAAGCGTCTGGTTACAGTCGACAGTAGCAGAAAACCTGAATCATGACACGCTAACAGTAAACATGTATCTGCAGTATTACATGAATCATGTGACTCAAACACATACTACCTCCTCACAGCACCTGTGAATCCTCCGATTCTGTCTTGGTGCAGTTTTTCAAATGTCTTGGTTTCTCTCACTTCCACAGCTGGTCCGTTATGTCACGTCTCCTTGGAAACTCTTCCGTCCACCCTCTTCTGCTTATCCTTGTCAGGGTGGCGGGGGGCTAGAGCGTGTCCCGGCTGCTACAGTGCAAGAGGCACACCTGGACAGTAGACCAGTCTGTCACAGGGGTAACACAAACAGACAACCACTCACATTCACACCTGTGGGTGATTTAGATTCTCCAGTTAACACAGTGGTTCCCAACCTTTTTTTGCTGGTCCCCCTTTGTTTTATAAGAAAAATGTTCGTGCCCCCCCCCCCCCCGGGCTCGCGTGCACAAACAGATCCTCCAATCACACGCACCCATATTTTGCTGCATTGCGGTTTATTTCACACCTCAAACATTCAGTAAACAATTAAGCAAATAGAAGTAATCTGCAATAAATTACAGGTAGTAATAAAATAAACTACTAACTCTTTTACGCTGCGTTCGCACCTACACGGGTATTTTTGAAAACGCGGCTGTTTCGTCCACGTAAACGGCGTTTCGAATCACCGAAAACTGCGATTTTTAAAACTCCTTTTTTGCGTTTACGTGTGGACGAGGAATACAGAGTTCGTCACGCAACGTCAAAGGTATGTGCCTTTTTTCACGTCACGCTGTGGCCACATTATTGTTTACATGAGATGAATCGCAGAATGATAGAGACAAAATACTGTTAATCTGACTGTCTGCAGGTTTTACACGCAGTTACTGTCCCTCCATTAGAAAGGCAGAGGCGTCACGGTGTCATTATTTTATGTGCAGTTTTTTCCTGTGTAATAATGTTCAACATTGCTGTCAATACATTTTTCAAAAAATGCCTCTCTGTGCAAAATGGGTTTAAAAACATAAACAGCTGTGGGATCCTGTTTGTCTGTGATTTGAAGAGCCCAGCGCTGCTCCCGACGCAGGGAAAACCAATTCTGCAGGGAGACCTACCTCGGCACCTGTGCAGGTGAAACCAAACCATATGCTTCACCATATTTTCTAGTCTTTGGCTTAGAATGAAGTTGGTTTGGAAACATATTCAGCGATGCTTCAGCTCCTGCTTTGCATTTGTGTGGGCGCCGTGCTAGCAGTGTCCTAGCATTTTTTCCCCTTTTCAATCATGTCCACGACCTCGTTACTCAGAGATCAAAGTAAATGCACCTGCACAGGTAGCTCTGGCCTTGCTTGTTGTCCTGGTTTGCCCTCTCATGGACAGGATGTGAGGTTCAAATGGCTAAAGAGTGATTTTTAAAGCACTGCTGTTAAGGTCTGCCTGTACATTAACACCTGTAAGATGAAACACCTGGGCATACACACAGCCTGTTTCAGTACGTGACGCTAACGGCTGCTACTGATTATGTTTCTTCATGCGTTTGCAGCCCTGTGGACTCAGCATGCTCTGGTCCACTCCGTCCCATCCAGACTTACAGCACACTGACACATGCCAGCTGATTAGTCACTCGCTGTGTGTCAGGATGGTGTATTTTTACATCCCAGTTTGTAGCTCCAGGGCTGCAGGGCCCTGCCGTGCACAGATCACTGACAGGTGTTAGAGTCGAGGACAATGCTGTCACATTGTATTAGAAGACACATGAATCCAGACGGGCAGTGACAGAGGCAGCTAAAGCTGGCTGCTGATATTTCTGATTGTCTATTCAAGGAGACATAAATCTAGAAAAGATGACTGCTTTCTGTCTGCTCTTCACTTTGGATGCATCCCAAGCAACCTGTCTAATACAAGTTATTATAAGTACACAGCTCACCACTGGTGTCACACAGAAAGAAACTCACATCTGAAAATACTCGCACATTCGGCCTATAGGAGCATCACACAGTGTTACCTCACTGGTCAGTTACAAGAACAACCACATGCATTATCATCATTTAATCCATGCTATCGCTCTTTAAATCATCAACGGCAGTGATGAAAAACTGAGTGGTGAGAAATTCAGATGAAAGGAATTTCCAAACCATCTGCAGGCAGATACCAGAGACATTATCAAAGCCCAACGCGGTGTTGAGCCAGTCAGTAGCTGAAGCAGATGAGCGTTTGATCCACTTTAGGAGAAAAAAATATTCTTAGATGAAGCCTTTAAATGATTTGTGATAGAACTGTCTCCAAAGCTTTTAGGGCAAGTACCCTTGCCATCTCTGCAGGTGTTCCACAGGGATCCATTTTTGGACCTCTGTTATTCTGTGTGAAGCTGGTCAAAGTTCCTGTTGCTTTTGCAGCTTTGCTGGCAAACGTTCAGATGTCAGTTCCTGCTCTGCGTCTGCCAAGATCTTGTGTTTCTTTGCATGTTTAGTCTCGCAATGTTGACTCAAACTGTAACTCTTATACACAGCATTGTACTGTTCACAAAGAACACAGCTTTACCTCTGACTGCAGCTAATGAACCTTTCTAAAAACTTTAAATTCTGCAGCAAACATTCTTTTTTAAATATGAGCTGTCATCTGTCAGGGTTAGCAAACTCAATGTTTGTGTCTGGACACAGGTAAGACTCACACACAGGGACAATAACAGTTTCTATAACAGTCGTGACGGTCCTGACTCACATCAAACTTTCCAGACTCTCATCTCCAAACAAAGCCTGCTCATAACCCTGGGACAGGTGATTCTCCAGGCAAACCTGAGCACAGGGAAAACACAGGTAAGCATCTCTCTCACAGGTACAGTGGGGCAAAAAAGTATTTAGTCAGCCACCGATTGTGCAAGTTCCCCCACCTAAAATGATGACAGAGGTCAGTAATTTGCACCAGAGGTACACTTCAACTGTGAGAGACAGAATGTGAAAAAAAAATCCATGAATCCACATGGTAGGATTTGTAAAGAATTTATTTGTAAATTAGGGTGGAAAATAAGTATTTGGTCAATAACAGAAATACAACCCAATACTTTGTAACATAACCTTTGTTGGCAATAACGTTTACTATAGGTCTTTACCAGGTTTGCACACACAGTAGCTGGTATTTTGGCCCATTCCTCCATGCAGATCTTCTCGAGAGCAGTGATGTTTTGGGGCTGTCGCTGAGCAGCACGGACTTTCAACTCCCGCCACAGATTTTCTATGGGGTTGAGGTCTGGAGACTGGCTAGGCCACTCCAGGACTTTCAAATGCTTCTTACGGAGCCACTCCTTTGTTGCCCGGGCGGTGTGTTTTGGATCATTGTCATGTTGGAAGACCCAGCCTCGTTTCATCTTCAAAGTTCTCACTGATGGAAGGAGGTTTTGGCTCAAAATCTCACGATACATGGCCCCATTCATTCTGTCCTTAACACGGATCAGTCGTCCTGTCCCCTTGGCAGGAAAACAGCCCCATAGCATGATATTTCCACCCCCATGCTTCACAGTAGGTATGGTGTTCTTGGGATGCAACTCAGTATTCTCCTTCCTCCAAACACGACGAGTTGAGTTTATACCAAAAAGTTCTACTTTGGTTTCATCTGACCACATGACATTCTCCCAATCCTCTGCTGTATCATCCATGTGCTCTCTGGCAAACTTCAGACGGGCCTGGACATGCACTGGCTTCAGCAGCGGAACACGTCTGCCACTGCGGGATTTGATTCCCTGCCGTTGTAGTGTGTTACTGATGGTGACCTTTGTTACTTTGGTCCCAGCTCTCTGCAGGTCATTCACCAGGTCCCCCCGTGTGGTTCTGGGATCTTTGCTCACCGTTCTCATGATCATTTTGACCCCACGGGATGAGATCTTGCGTGGAGCCCCAGATCGAGGGAGATTATCAGTGGTCTTGTATGTCTTCCATTTTCTGATGATTGCTCCCACAGTTGATTTTTTCACACCAAGCTGCTTGCCTATTGTAGATTCACTCTTCCCAGTCTGGTGCAGATCTACAATACTTTTCCTGGTGTCCTTCGAAAGCTCTTTGGTCTTGGCCATGGCGGAGTTTGGAGTCTGACTGTTTGAGGCTGTGGACAGGTGTCTTTTATACAGATGATGAGTTCAAACAGGTGCCATTCATACAGGTAACGAGTGGGGGACAGAAAAGCTTCTTACAGAAGACGTTACAGGTCTGTGAGAGCCAGAGATTTTCCTTGTTTGAGGTGACCAAATACTAATTTTCCACCCTGATTTACGAATAAATTCTTTACAAATCCTACCATGTGGATTCATGGATTTTTTTTTCACATTCTGTCTCTCACAGTTGAAGTGTACCTCTGGTGCAAATTACTGACCTCTGTCATCATTTTAGGTGGGGGAACTTGCACAATCGGTGGCTGACTAAATACTTTTTTGCCCCACTGTAAGTGGAAACATTCACTCGAGGCATTGAGCCGGGATGCACAAACTGTTGCAAAACAATGATCCAGCAAGGACTGACGAGCAACACTCCTTTAGAAGAGCCAACCATGAGGACATCAGGAACGCGTGTGCAGAGGCAGAATGTGGGAAACCCCGGAGAGTCCTGCTTCTGCACCAAAACCAGAACACACAAACACGAGAGCAGAGAGAAGGCGACCGGCAAGGACAAAGTGACACTCACACTTCTCATAAATATTTTTGCCAACACATTTACGGTGAAGCTGCATTCACTTGCACACAGGTACATATGCAAATATAAAAACTAAGAGCTGGCTTCAAAATAAAAGCCAGAAAGCTATATGTGATTGTAGCACCCCACCTGCTATACTGCGTCTAAACCATAGGTGTCAAACTCTGGCCCGCAAAGCCATACCAAATTACTGTTAGAGCTGGCCTACTGGTATTTTACAGCTAATATATATATTGTTTAGTATTAAGCTTTGCTTGTTCCATATTCAGTTTTTCAGCAAAACTTATTTGAGTCCATAAGAAAAGATTCATTCTTATATCTAGAGGAAGTTTTTTTTTTTTCAATAAATATTAACGTTAGCCCGCGACTTTGTTCCAGTTTTGAATTTTGGCCCACTGTGTATTTGAGTTTGACACCCCTGGTCTAAACCCTCTTACTCAGCTCTGGGTAAGAGAACTCTTACTCTGGTTCTGGTGTGTACAGGAATCAGGGAAAGTAACAGTAAACCCCTCGCCTAGACTTGAAGTGGACATGAAACGCTACACGTATAAAGGCTAATTTACCCCACTGAGCCCTGCTCTCATAAACTGACACAGATGTAAGTCAGTCTGTGAAGCTGGATTTAAGAAATCAGTCCTTAAAGTTTAAAACCATGTGTAGCGCCACCTTCTCAGTACGAACTTGACATCATGTGTTTGGTTGGTTGCGTCTGATAGACTTAGTGACAGGATTGTTACCTCAGAGGAAAATAAGGACATGAAAACTAAACATCAGTGTAAGGGGATCACTGTAGCGCTGCAACAATGAGTTTATGTTAGACAAGGATATATTTAATTTAATTTCAATTCAATATTATTTATACAGGGCCAACATCAGTCACCTCAAGGCGCTTTATATTCTAAGGTAGACCCTACAATAGCACATACAGAGAAAAACCCAACAATCATATGACCCCCTATGAGCAAGCACTTTGGCGACAGTGGGAAGGAAAAACTCCCTTTACAACAACATCCTCTGTTTGTAAGGTCTGCAATATACATTCATTTAAATGCATTTACTAATCTGTGATAAAGAATAGAAAAGGGAGACACGTTGAGCTGATATCAGTTTCACAACAGGAAGGTTTATTCTTCCTCTGTGCCCCAAAACGCTACTCGATACCACAGCGCGTAATGTGCCCTCTAGCGGCTGGATGTAGGATAGCATTTTAAATGACAGGTACAAAAATACAATCATAACAAAAACCTTTAGGGGGGGGGACTGTTTTCCCCAGTTTATTTCTGATACCAGATTTTAATAGAAAGCTATTTTCAACTCTCTACACCAGACGGTACGTTTACAAGATGGCAGCTGTCGAGCTAGCGTTTGAAGAGAGAGTCTCCCTTCTCTATTTACTGTGGAGAGCAGAGCAGCGGCGTAAAAGACGTGCTAGCCATACCTGGGTCCACCAGGTCCTCCAGAAGTGTGAGCAGTTCGGTGAGTTTCACCATTTGCTCCAGGCGCTCAATCCCACCGGCAGAGCGCCTGTCCATCTGCCTGCGGTTAGTAAAGGTGTTTAATACGGTAGTCCTTTATTGATACCTGTGCTAATATATGCTAAACTAGCCGTTTATACACTGCTAACATGGATGTGGTATGCTAATGTAACCCTGGTTAACATAGCTAACAACAAATAAAAGCCTGTTAGTAAAAACAGTCATAAGAAATATATTACAGGTGATAAATAGTCAATAAATAGATCATAATGGTTAGAAAATTCATTAAAAACATCAGCAATGATATAATTCATGGTATAGGATTTCATTTGTGTTTAAAAACATGTTAAAAGGGTACAGAACTTGCTAATTCATGGTGTTTTATGTTAATTCAGGTAAAATGGCTAAAATATGTGTTGAGACTCTTATTGTGAAAGGGCACGCTGCAGCGTGACTCCTGTGATTAGCCACACCCAATCGGGTTGTTCCTTCTTTTTGATGCTCGAGAGGGAGAAATGCAGACAGTCCTTGCAGAGCTGCTGCTTAAATGAGTGAAAAAATAGTAAAAATAAGCCAAAAATCTACTTAAAGCCATTTTTGTACTCTGGAGAATGTATTTTTGTTTTTTCCGACCTGTCCTTGCCTTGGTGACGTTGTGAACATAACCGAACGGGACTTGGTGAGTTCAGAAATTGTCTTTTATTTCATGCAAGAAATTTTTGTTGTATTATATTGCTCATTTCATGCAAATGGAGAGCCAAGGTAGCAGATTTATGTTGTTTTATGTTAAAAACGGTGGATTCGTGCTTAAACGACACACAGGCTGCAGTTCAAAGGCCTTTGACGGTGTTTCAGCGCGCCATATTGGCATCACCTCATTTACGGCTAAATAAGCTGGAAAAAACGGACTTTTACTGTTATTTAAGGGCTACCCGTGTGTTATTTTCGAATGTTTATGCACTTTATTTTGTTGTTATGGTAGGCCATTAAGGTTTGGATCGGGAAATGCTGAGCTAGAATCGGAGTTTGATCCGCTGAGCGAGAAACAAGATGGCGAGCCACCCACGGACCCATTGAACTGTACCGAGCAGGAAAAAGGAAAACGCCCCCTGCTGGACGTTGAGCTCTTTCACTGAAAAAACTGGTAGGATTAATCCATACACCTCTGCAAAAGAACAGCGGACTTTTCAAAGCACTGGATAATCATTCGGAGTAATTCCAGGATTAATAGTTAAAGGACACAAAGACAACTTTCTTTTGTTTATTTGTTTGTTTAAGGGATTTATTCAGCCTTTTGCTGAATTGTTTTCAGTTTTACATTTATTTATTTATTTTTGTAATTTATTTTGGTCAACCTTACATTTTAATGCTGTAATGGTGTTAATGGAAATGTAAATAATTTTGTTGGGTTAAAACAAAATAAGAACTGGTTGAGAATTTAAAGGTGAACCTAGACCAAGATTAAATTAAATCTTGGGCCTAAAGAACTGAACTTGATTTAAAATAACACAGTGTTAATGCAAATAGATCAAAGGATAAACTTGAACTTAGAACTTGAAATAAATAAAACAATAACCTAGGTTGAGAATAACATCCTTCTAAAGCCAAATAAAAGGTTTTGAGATAAATAGGATGAACTAACAGAACATACTGAACTAAGAAGGGGAAAGAAAATATCTTGTTTTCCTTAAATGTGTGATGTTGAATGTTTTATGTAATGTGTCTATAACTGTCTATTCTCTGTCTTCACAAAACAATAAGCCGGCAATTTAAACGTATTTACTGGTCTGTGGTCCTTATTACATGCTACGCTCATTACTGCTCTAGTAGTCGAACCTAACTGGTCCTAGTATACTGTAACGACTCCAGAAGTGTTACACTAACAGTGAATGCTGTCGGTGTTTACTGATAGCAAACTGTGGTATGGAGACGACTGTTTATAATATTTCTAGTGATACTCGAAAGGTCTCATCAAGTCCCAATTTAATTCGATTTATGCTGTTATCAGTGTTTGCAATGATAGCATGGCTGTGGTGCCATATCAGTGTATGCTCTCGGTGTTTGCTGATATCAAACTGGTATGAGGACCACTGTTGGTAATCTTTGTAGTGATACTCAGAAGGTCTATCTTATAAAGTCCTTTGTTTTAATTTAGACCTGGTTTAATTCTGGGATAGTTGAATATTTGTATATAATCCCCACAGCTGTCAGACTCTATAACAGGGGTCACCAGCCTTTCTTAAAACTGAGAGCTAGATAAAACTGTGAACAGTTTGGTTCATCTTTAGTTATATGGTTCTATCTAGCATATTCTATCTTGATAAGCTGTCTTATCACAGGTTACTTTTTCAAAAATAATAACAATGATTTAAGCAAGGAAAGGGCTACATGTCAACATACAACTCTTTATTTCTATTAATGTCTTACTTCATTCCTACCTGATTGACATGTTTAGAATTATGAGTGATTGGCTCACTGTAGGGGTAAAAGTTGCTACCAATCAAATTAGGAAATGGTAAAGTTAAAACAAAACACATTATATTATATCTAATATATATTATGTAATATATATTCCTTTAGGACCATCGCGTCCAGTTTCACAGTTGGTGTGTCCACTGTCTAGTGGACGACTTCATGGCTCTACCTTCAACTGGAGACTGGCGGTCCATCGCAGAGGGATTCCAGGAGCGCTGGAACTCCCCTCTCTGCTGTGGAGCTCTGGATGGGAAGCACGTCCAGACGAAGGCACCCCCCAACTCAGGATCCATGTTCCACAACTACAAGGGAACTTTTTCCATTGTTTTCCTTGTGGTTGTGGATGCAGAGCATCGCTTCCGCGTCATTGATGTTGGGGGGCACGGGAGGACCAGCGACGGTGGTATTCTGGCCAACTCCACCTTTGGTCAGGCTCTTCATGCTGAGACTCTCCATCTGCCTCCGGACCAGCCTCTACCTGGTGGAGAAGACCGTGGAGCCCAGCCCCATGTCTTTGTGGCTGATGAAGCATTCCCGCTGCAGCGGGAGATCATGAGGCCTTTCCCTGGACGCCTCCTCCCATTAGAGAAGAGGATTTTCAACTATTGCCTCTCCAGGGCCCGGTTGGCAGTGGAGTGTGCCTTCGGTATCCTCTCCTCACAGTGGAGGTTGTATCGGCGCACCATGGAGCTCCGTCCTGAAGTTGCGGAGAAGTGTGTGAAGGCGACTTGTGTTCTCCACAGTTGCGCTGTTTGGACGAGAGAGGGGCACCTGCTGTGGTGGAGCTGTTGCAAGGCCTGGGTCATGTAGCAGCCAGCAACTTCTCCAGAGAGGCTGTCCTGGTGAGGGAGAAGTTCTTGGCCCACTTCTCGGCGGAGGGAGCCGTGTCTTAGCAGCCAAAAGAATAGCCCATTTGAAGTCCCAGCGACTTCCCCACAACAGCTCTGAGCCACCCACAAACCTCTAAAGTGCGTTCCTGCCTTTTTTAAATTTTCTTAATAAATGGAGCTCTACTCCAAAATAAACTAACCTCTCTTTATTCTCTTAAATAATTGGTCTTCACTATTTTCCTATATAGTAGTTTATTTTTTTCATTAGTATAATATGAAATAAATTCTACATGTGTCAAGTTGTGTGCCAATATTTGCTGTGTAGTAGAACTGAGACATTAGTCATTGTTAGGGTGCCTGGGTCATCGACTCAGTGTTTTGTGGTTTTGGTTCTTTGATTTTATTTATTTAACACTTAGATCAATAGATCATTATATCATGGGTTATAGGTTTATTCTTAGTTCAGGTTTTCTATGTGGGTTTTGTTAGAGTTTTAGTGTTCTGGTTTTCTGTCTGTGATCCATAGTTGCTGTCTCCCCTGTCTGATGTATCCCCCGTGTCTAGTCTGTGTCTCTGTGTTATGTTTCCTGTTTTACTTTGAAGGTCCATGTATTATGTTAATGTGTCTGGTTTTGCTTCCTTTGTCTCGTTAGGCCTGATTTGCCCCAGCTGTGTTTCCCTCCTGTTTCCCATTCCCTGATTGCTCCCTCTGTGTATTTAAGCCCTGTGTTTCTCTGTGTCTGTGTTGTGATCTACCCTCATCTAGCTGTGTGTGGAAGGTTATTTTGTATTCTTAGTTTTGTTACCCTTTTGAGTTCACGTCTGTCTCCGGAGTCTGCACTTTGGGTCCTTTTCCTGCCTGCACACAGCCATTACATAACAGTCATTACAAAAATTTATTTGAAATAATATTGAAATTCTCAAACAGAAAAACATTAAACATAAATATATAAAATATAACTATTTACAGAGAGACAGGAAGAAAAAGGACCCAGCTTAAAGTGGAAGAGCCTCAGGGAGAAGGAGGAGAAAATAAGAACATTGTTTCTGCCCTGGAGAGCTGCTGCCTCATCAGAAAACTACTGATTGCTCGGGTCCAATGTTTCCAAATTTAACACAGCTGTGCTGTTTTAAAAAACTAATTTATAAATTTGAAAGCAGCTGGTGTCGTACAGCTGCGGGTGGTTGGCTACAGCGTTGATGAGCCTTTGCTCCATATTGAATGAAGAATGAATGGCTTTGGCTGGACCTGCCCCTTGGAACCAGGTCAGAGCATCACGTCACCAGGCTCCTGATTGGTTGTCGCGGCGCAACTTGAAGCTGGAGTTCAGATCTTTCCAACTCGAGCCGTAGACGCGATAAGCGCGAATGCATAAAATGTACCACACAAACTGCAGCACGTATTTTCCATCACATCAGTCGCGTGAATCAGGCAGAAAACCGTTTTTGTGACGCAAATCTCCTTCCATTGACTTTACATCTAAATCTGACTCTTTGGTCGCTTCTATCGCGTTCGGTGTGTACGCACCATTAGCCGTAATGTTCGACTTTGTAAAGCATTTTATAAATGAGGACAAGAGCCTGTTTGACTTCAAGCACTGATTTCTTAAATCCATCTTCACAGACAGAGTTACATCTGTGCCAGTTTATGAAAGCAGGGCTCAGTGGGGTAAATTAGCCGTTATACGTGGAGCATTTCATGTCCCCTTCAAACAGTAATTAAAGAATTGACCCCAGACAACTCTTAACTTAGGTGCAGAATAAAATGTACAAGCACACACTTTAACTCAAAATGATGTCACAGGTACTTCAGCAATTGAAATATATGTTTAAAATAAATAATACCCTTTGAACTTACTTTGTGGTAAGTTCACTGCTCCCTTGTCCAACAAGGATAATTTTAAACAGATATAATGCTTTTATTGTGGCAGGTTGCCTACTAACCAGTGTTGCCAACTTAGCGACTTTGTTGCTATATTTAGCGAGTTTTCAGACCCCCTTAGCGACTTTTTTTTCTAAAAAAGCGACTAGCAACAAATCTGGCGACTTATTCTGGTATTATTGGAGACTTTTTGACATGAAAGCGGGTATCGCTTTTACTCTCAACAAGCAGCGGTGCTGCCGTGGGCACCTCGCCCGTTCCAATGCGCTCACGGCGGAGGATAGTCGTCCCCCAGCTGCTATCAGGGCAGGAGACGTTCACACCTGTGCGTCCAAACGGCAAATGAATCGCGCATGAGCGAAGCCGCTGCTCCCGCACTGACTGTAACGCAGTCAGTTCTTCTTTTATTCTTATGCTGTTTTGTGGATCACAAGGTTTAAAACTACTTATACACACACACATACACAGTAACTCCACCAGAGCGCCTATTTCGGGTCACTTTTGCCGGTCCAAGCCCGGGTAAAGGAGCAGGGTTGGAATTGTGACATTAAAAAAAACAATAATTGCTAAAAGAAATTTAATTTGTAGTTCTAAATAAACTCTAAATGCATTTAGGACGTTTTTTACTCACTTCATGTCTCTTCCACGATGTTATTTCTCTCTCCAACAGCGTAGGTTACAATTATATTAGCTTTTTTTTTTTTTTTTTTTTTTTTTTTGTGTGTCCCGTTTGGATCTTTAGCATCAGAATTGTTGTCTTAAGGCCAAGAAAGATGCCAAGTGGATTTATTTTACCAAGTGGATCATCATGGCCTTGCCATATTGGTCCATTTGATTGACCTTTATTATAATTATGAATTTATTTTATTTTCAGTTGCTACAAACGGGACAGACATGACTGGGGGATAGGACAGGGAGAGAGAATGAAAGAAAGAGAGGGAGAGAAAGAAAACCAAAGGGGAGAAGAGACGGTGAGAAGGGGGGAAGAAAGAAAAAAAAGAAAAAGAAAAAAAACACCTGGGTCACCTGTATGGAGAAAAAAACAGAAGAGAAAGCAAACAACAAAGAGCAACATAATAAAAAAAACGGCACTATCACAATAAACTAGCTAGCAGTAGATATCAGTAGATACTAAATAATAAACGATATTGTGCAGCACGCAAGATAGACAGCGCACAATGTGCTTTGAGGCAGCAGCCAAGAAAGCTGTAGTCTGCGTCTGTGAACACCCGTGTGTACACCTGTGTGCATACCTGTGTGGATCAGCGCGCTTGTATTCCAAAGGTTTCTCCATGTAACGATCTGCTAGGGAGTGTGGGGAGCCACAGCCCCGTCCTCCAGGGTATGAAGCAGGTATGGAGGAGATCAAAACTCCAGACATCCAGAGGCCCCCAGAACACAAGAGACCAAGGAAGACCAACAGAGGGGCAGCCGCGCCACTGTCCCAGAAAGAGCTGAGGAGAGTCCCAGATGAGGGCTCACTCAGCAGCCGCGGAGCAGAAGCCAGGGGGAGTTGCAGTGACGCGCCCGTGAGCTCCGCCGGCAGCCAGCTGTGCCTGAGTGACCGAGCCCCAGGCCGAGAGGCCGGGGGCACCCCACCTCCGAAGTGGCCCGAGCGAGCCCCAGGCTCCAGGCCCCGATAAGCGGCCGCCAAGGAGTGAGCCGGTGTGTACCCGGACGCCCACCCCCAGACACAAAGAACCACCAACGCACCGACACCTGAGGGAGTCCGCCACTGGCAGGGGAAGTGGTGGGTGGAGATAGGCCTCCAAACCTTGGAGGGCCTGAGATGTCCCCAGAGAGGTGGCGTCTGATACCCAACCTGACATATAGACACAGACATACAGGCACACACAGACACAAACATCCATCCCCACCCTCATGCTCTCATGAGGGTGGGGAAAAAAAAAACAATTATATTAGCATGACCAATTATGCAAATTGGGCGATGACGTCATTTAGCGACTTCTAGCGACTTTTAGGACAGCCAATAGCGATTTTCCTTACTGAGGAGTTGGCAACACTGCTACTAACGGGAAGGTTGGTTGTTCGATCGCAGTCAGTTTGCTAACCCCATGTTGCTCTCTGATGCATGAGAGTGTGAATGTTAGACAGAAAGCACAGTATAGAAAAAGTGCTTGTGTGAATGAGGCAAAGCACTATATAAGAACCAGTACATCTGGTTCTTATATAGTAGTTTTTGTATAGTAGTTTTTCTTGTAGTTTTGAGCTCTCAGCGAAGGCGGTCGCACTTTCTCCTCTCCTCCTCACCCTTATCTTCCCTGCTTCGCCTCTATGTCCTTGTCTTGTCTTGTGTGAATTTACTTTCCCTGGAACAGTCTCTCACTGTCGTTCTCTAAACCTAAAAGAGAATTATGGATTTGATCAACTGGTCTCTGAGTGCTATTGACACCCTTTTCTCAACGAGAAGTCGGGGCTCGGGAGAGCCTGAGTGCCCTGGAGGGACTTTCCCTGCCGGTTACACGATGGACGGGTGGCAGAACTGGAGGACCGTGTGCCTGGCGGGACTGTCGATCGAGGACGCTGAAGATATCTACCTATTCGGAACCATGATAACAGGGTTCATGCTGATCGGCGTTGGCTTAGCCCTGGTTTATCAGAGAAATAAGAAAGCGGAACCGGCTGTTCAAACCCCCACAAGGCTGCCCGCTGGATTCGAAGCGACGGGACGAGGCGCGACCTCTCACAACGAACGTAATATGGTCAACACCTTGGAGACGCTTACAGCTGCTGGGAAGGCTCAAAACAACACCATTGAGCGTATGAGGGGAAACATCAGAGAGAGGCCTGCTCAAAATGAGACCCTTGAGCGACAATTGGAAAACATCGCGGAACGGATCACTGCAGTTGTGAGGTCTCAGAATCAAAAGACTGACAACACCACGGAACAGAAGTTTGATACCATCATGGGGAGGCTCGCGACTCTTCAACGGGAGATCGAGAGACCAGCCTCGGAGTGCTAGAATTCGAGCTGCTCACAAAGGAGAAATCAACAATATTCAACATTTGGACACCACGGCCCCAGCTGCAGGCCCAAGGCTGGAGCCCACCAAAACAACTCCCTGATAACGACTGTGTGATGACTATTCTTCCCGCCCCATGAAGGACACCTGGATTGGCTGGAGGACTGTTTACTTAGCCTGATAGGCCGAAGGACACTGTCTCAGCTAAACTATGGACACGCACACACACACACTTACACTGATAAGCACTCACTCATCCCCCTCCCTTTCCAACGCCTTCGATGCTTGTGCCCTACCGGGGATGATAGCAGTCAACTGGACCAGCACAGATGCTGCAGGACCGGATGCGCTGTCTACGCCGGCTCTCTCTTACCCTTTACCCGCCCTGTTGCTTGTCTCGTGTTTCTATGGTGTATTGATAGTCATGTGCTTTTGTGCTGAGGTGTTTTTTCTTTTATCAAACTGTTCTCCCACTAGGAGCTCAGTCTGAGTGGAGTTTTTTTTCTCCTCCTCTTACCTCATGTAGTGTATTTTCGTTGTTTTTTCCTATCAGCCTACCTTCTGACATGTCTGCCCAATGTGATGTTTGTGTAAAGTTGGTCAGAAGGTTCCTTTGTGAGTGCGCATGCGCCATTAGCGTGCTGCCTGCTGTAACCCCTAATTTCCCTCGGGATGAATAAAGTATTCTGATTCTGATTCTGATTCTGATCTACATCTATGCGCACATGGGCCCACACAGAAAGTTGGCTCAGTCGGTCACTGCTCACCAGTCCCAGCTCTCGGCTGCCTCTGCTACAGCGTGTTAGCAACTCGCTAACAGTTCTCCTACTGTCCGTGAAAGTCCGGGATAACCTTGAGCCTCACCTGGAAACAGCTGTCCACTGCCGTGCAACTGTCGGGAATGTCACTTCACACTCACTGCTAACTGCTAGTCACGTGATCTTTTGCTAGTCAGCCTCAGTAAACTAAGCTATGTGTCTCGCACGTGTTGAATTAATCCTCGTGCATTACCACACACACACAGGTGCATCAACATTCACGGATCACTGTGAACATTACCTCAGAGTGGTATTGTTATTATTATTACACATTTACCTTTGTGACATATTACAGTGCAGATTACACTGACATCACGTGGCATTAACCTCATGTTACTGTTGCCTTTAAGTCTTTAGGAATTATGAGTATTTACTCCCATCTGAACTTTTATCAAAGAGGGACAAACTGCATGATGCATGCCGGAGTACGTTGGAATCCTGATTTCCTAATTTAACCTCAGGTGATCAAAATAAATAGATAAATAAACATCATCCTATCACCCTATTCCCGTCATACTTGGTACCAGAATCCTTCCGCTGAGCAGTGGGTGTTTCCATGTCCAGCCCTGAGTGGCTGCAGTGACTACAGAGGCTGTGATGTGCATTTGGTCCCCAACACCAATAACAGCATTTATTGTTTTCTAATCAGCACCCCTTCGGCCGCTCCGATCACTCAGTAAATAATGGAGATGTCAATAACGTCCCGGTCCCGTGACTCTGGAGCCCCGCGCTCGCTCTCTCGCCTGCTGCCCCGCTATAAAGCAGCCTCATTAATCACGCCTTACGTTCGAGGAGAGTTCACAGTGACAAGTACTGAAAATGTGCACGCAGACACACACGAGCATGTGTTCCAGGAGCATGCTCACAAACCCGGTCACACAAAAATCAAATGACCTGCCCCCTCCCTCTGCACTTTAGTGGTCAAGCAGCCAAAATGTGGTCTCGTCAGTGAGGCAGCTCCATTGATTAGCACTTCCAGCTTCTGTTCTGGCCCAGGAATTACCCCTCTAATCTTGTAGTGAGTTATTTGCTGGAGACCAATCAGCCTGATCAGACAAATTACCCTCCTTGTGACTGCCTGGATGCACACAGAGCCACCCTGCGTACAGTATGTTCACCTGCCTGAGGTAACACTCGGTTTGCTTTTGTTTCTGGCCGTCTGAAAACTGTTTGTTTCTCCTTCAAAATAGACTGAGCTGTATAATAGGTGAGTCAACACAAAGGTAAGTCTTAGAGACGCCCTTCCAGGGACACATTTCTTATGAAGGTGTGTATTTTAACCCAGACCTTTTACCAGCTGAACTAAACAGCAAGTGAAAAAGCACAAGAAAGCCACTGAGGTCTGAGACAGGACTGTTACTCTCTGCACTGGTTTGGGCTGTTGCTGTTTGAGCTGCTAACAGGAAACGGGTGGTCTTTAATGTTTGGAGGAGGATTGGCCTTTCTATTTAACAGAGCAAAGCAAAGCTCCTATAAAAATACGGAGCAAAGATCAGCACCGGACTTCACCAGAGTCCATCTGATGCTTCCATTCACAGCCCATCTCCAGGGTTTCATTTCCTGCGTAAATGTGCAGTACACGTGTAATCCAGCAGGAGGCACTCTTCTTTGTCACATATATAATTCATGGAGTGGATTAAAACACGGTTACCCAGAAGAAGAGAAACCTCTGTCTTCCGGTCGCGTCACACTGAGGCTCGTTCAGAAGAACTTGCACATCAGCCCCTCCGTGTCTGCCCTGGAAACCCCGCGCCACGTCCGGGCCCTTCCTCTGGAGCGTGGATGGGATCGATATAGGCTTTCAGAAGCGGCTCCTCCAGCCATTCCCCGCGTTAACGACAGCCATAACTCAGGGCGCTGGCAGCAGAAGAGGTTTATATATATATCTCAGCCCGAGAGCTGTGACCTTTCTGTCTCCCCACTGACAGCTCCTACAGAAAAAGGTGTCAATTAATGACATTTAGAAAATTTCATATCACTCCCAATAACTCTGAGGCTTTTTACAGGAACTCTTCTATTGGTGCTGAACGCTGGTGTGGGTGTTGGTGAAGGAGGGGGGGCGGGTGGAGAGTACTACAGGCTGTCATTAATGTCACTCAGCTTCATGGCGTCATTTTGAACTCTGGTGGAATAAAGGCCAATGCATCATTCCGATTGTGTTTGCTCTGTTTTATTAGTCACTGCAGATTTCTTTGTCCACTCGCTGGTGTGTCACAGTCTTTTTTTCTATAAATAAGCCAATATGTCTTAATGAAATTAACAGAAAAATGTAACGCTTCCAGGAGTTCATTTCTGCCCCTACTGGTGCGGTGTGCACGCCGCTGGGGCAAATTACCGGACCTCGAACTACGTGTTCCTTTTTATGTGTACGTATTTGTTCTCAAGCAGCAGAACATCGACGTTTGCATTTTTTAAAGCACAAAAACAGAAAAAGCTTAGAGCAGCGGTCCCCAACTCCCGGGCCACGGACCAGTACTGGTAGTCGTTTAGTACCGGGCCACGAGAGTTGAAGCTCAGGTGTGAAGTTTATGGTTTTCAGGGTTTTTATCAGTTTCTATCGTTATTTTTTTAATCATTTTTATCATTAACTTGGTTTCCCCACACTGTTAGCCTTTGCAGTAATTTCCATAGCTTAGTACTGCAAAATCAACAGTAAAAAACTCTAAAGGATGTTAGCAGTTTAGTACTGTAATTTGCATGTAATTGTGGGAAAATTCCATGAGAATACATTATTTTTACGGTAACTCACCGTACTCATGGAAACAGCTGTAAAATACAGCAAATGTAACAATTAGTGATGTTACTGAGATTATACTATTACGCCATCCGGATTTCTGTTGTTTTCTACTGTAGATCTAAGAGTAATTACTTAAATCCTCATTCAGAGTGTATTACTATAAAATGCAATTCACTGTGAGAGTAGTATTGTCACAGTCTGGCTGGCAGACCGTGGGGAGATGGGGAAATAGGACCCAAACGCCGGACTCTTCAGTGCAACAGTGTTTATTTACAAGGTGGTGAAGTAAACAACAATAAATCCCCAGTTTCCCAGACTCCCGTGTAGTGCTCTCTGCCCCAGTGTCCCTGCACTCCCCGTGCTCACCGCTCCTTCTCGTCCCACACTCCTCCTGAGGGGAAAACAATAGAGGCAGCCGTTACACACTTATCCCAGCAGGCATACACTCACACTTGACTGTGCTTGAAGACTGACGTGTAGTCAAACACAATAATCCAGCATCGGTGGAAGCTCCATCGCTCATCTAAATAGCTCCCCCGACGAGCCCAGATGAGGAGCAGGTGTGCGGCAAGGACTTCGGGTGCGGCCAGCCCTCAAGTTAGGCCACGCCCCCAGGGCTGAAGGTGCCTGTAACTTGGCCACAGAAGAAAGGCAACACACACACACACACACACACACACACATACCTGCCTACAGATGTGCACAGGGGCAGTGCAGACAACACACCAAATAATAATAATAATAATAATAATAACAACAGTCATAGTCCCCACTGCCCACGGACCCCGAGTCCCCAGAGCCGGGTCCGTGACAAGTATAACATATAAACTACAATATACAGCATAATTTTTAACTTAAGGAGTAAGTTGCAGCCACACTAAAATTTAATTCCTTGAACTGAATGGAACCTCATATATTAATAAGTGCATTTGTTTATTCAAACAATGTGAAACATTATTACAGCCCACTTTGTATCAAACAGCCAGTCTCACTCTTACCAAAAAGAATATTTAAGTATACTTTAAAAACTAGAAAACAAGCAAGTATACCTTTAGTTTAATTTGTATGTATTTTCTTCCTTTTTTAGACCAAATTACATTTAAGCATACTTTAAGTGCAGTTAGAAGTATACAGAAAAGTATAAGTACATTTAGTCTATACTTGTAGTATAGTAGTGCTTGTAATATACTATGTAGTGTGTAATTTATTTGAAGTATACCTGAGGTTTACTAAGAAGTAAAAAGAAATACCCAGCATGCATTGCAGTGCTTTAACTGTGAAATTAAAACAACTATGAAACAAATGATTGATGTTTTAAAACAAGAATCTGTCAAAAATTCTTGTGTAATGTCTTTTACCTTTTGAACAGAGTAAGTGGGGTAAATCATTAATTTAAAAAATGAAATTGTTCAAACCGTGAGTGACAAAGGTCAATAGTTAATAAACCTCAACTCTCAAAACACTTTCTCACCTGTTCACTATATAATTCTGGTGCTTGGACTATGGGTGCAGTTCTTTATAAATGAAACCTTCTGATGGTTAGAACTGTTATAAATTGGCAGCCAGTTGAACTTCCTGAGGGGGAAACGCCAGCTTCTTTAGAGGAAAAGAAACACATCCTGTTAACAATTTTTAATTCAGAAGGACCTGGAGCTGTGGAGAGAGCTGATGTGGATGACTTCATGTGCCTCACATATATTTCTCAGTGGCAGCTTATCAACAGTTGTCCCTCACTTTCCGTAGCTGAAATTCAGGAGCAGTGGCCTGTCTTGTTTACTCGGAAAGGTCTTTCGAACCACCTTTCCAAACTCACAGGCATCGATATCAGTGAGCGCTTAGGTCAGGCCCTCATAACCAAAGGCAGGATTGTTAACTATTTCTCCAGCCAGAAGCTCAAATGGAAGCTTGGTATAAGGACACTCATCCAGCAGATAGAAAGTGAGGGAGTTTTGACAGCCACACTTCTCATGATGAAGTATTACAAGGAAGATGAAGACTCCCTCTTTGTCTTAGCAGATGTAAGCTTCTTTCATACAGCTCTATGTTTAATGCTGTTGCTTGCTGTCCTGTTTTTTTGTTTTTTTGGGGGGGGGGTTTGTTACATAAAATGTCTTGGTCCTTTATCTGGCAGGAAACATCTACCAGGATGTCCCTTGAAGCAGAAAGCAACCTGCCCATCACCCCAAGGCTGATTATGCTTGGTAAGAAGTCATTTATGAAATAGAGCTGATTAGACCATATTAAAATTTCTGTTTGGCACAATATCAAATTTCACATTACATATTACTGATCAACATGGTAGTCTAGCTACACCAACAGCAGAAATACTGAAGTCAGTACTGTAAAGTTTAACAGCAGCACAAACAGCACATTGGTTTAAAATGGAGCACTGTAACAAAAAATAATTTCCCCCAGGGATCAATAAAGTATTCTGATTCTGATTCTGATTCTGAACTATAAACTTCAAAATAACCATACAGTTGATTCATCTCCGGTAATTTAACTGGGCTGACTCTTTGTTAGGTGTGTTTAATGTGCAGAATAATTCCCAATTATGTACAATTATAATATGTTAAAACGGACTTATGTACACAAGGCCATTAATAATTAACTGTACGTAGGTATTTGCTTTATGACTATCTATGTCTATTTTTTTATGTTTAAGGACAACAGATGGAAATTAGCCTTTGGCTATAATCTGGCATGTTTACATTCATGTAATTTTTTTTTTTTTACATTTATGTTCATTAACATGCACTGTCCTAAATAAATAAATAAATAAAAATAAATAGACAGTGTGCAGAAGTATTGATATTATTTTATGTTGCATAATGACAACATGTTGCCCCTATACATTTAAGGACAAAGTTCAATGACCGCCACCTGCTGGATGGTGAGTGCAGAGGGGCGTGTAATTGTTGAGCTGGACAAAGAGAACACCTGTGCTGATGCGATGTCAGTCTTCTTTGGTTCATTCTATGTATTGAACCTGGAATACCAGGAGTCAACATTGGAACTAATTCAGAGGTATGTTTGAACAGTTAGCTAATAGTGATAGATGATGATGATGATGATGATGATGATGATGATGATGATGATGATGATGAGTAACTCATTATTTCAAATCACAACTCAATGTTACTGTATGCTACTATTTATTATCCCTCCTGAAGAGGGAACAAAATGTACCTCCAAGGTTGGGACAAGCAGAAGGACTGGGACCACTGTGAAGCGAAAGGTTGTTCACATTAACCCTCATGTCACAACTTTCCTCCAGCGCCTTACTGAATTTGAGTGGAGAACTTCAAATTAGGTAACTGTTGTTGCCATTTTTAGTGAATTTCTTGTATAATTTAAGTGACCAATGTGTTGTTACCCATGTCTCCGCAGATGATCCATGGCCCATGCTTTCTGGACATTTACACAAGACGAGCAACAATGAAGACAAGCTTTCTTGCCATCTTGCAAGACGCTGTCTCTGTCCAATAGGTTTTTTGAGTGCAACAGTTTTGATTTTTTTTCCTTCTTTTACCCGTTTGTTAAAAATTATTTCAGCTACTTACACTTTAATTGTCACATGTATTGGCTCACCCTACAAATCAATGAACTCAGTCCACAAAGCAAGATCAGGGTTCAGTGCAGGTCAGTCAAGTTCCTTCACACCACACACGCTCATCCATGTCCTTGTGGACCCTGTTTTGTGCAATGATTTGGTCGTGTGAGCCAGTATTTTGGACAAAGTGTATATAAAGGCAGACGTGTGGGGCTTGATATTATATTCATTACAATTCAGTTTATTTGTATGGTGCCAACAAAATGAATGCCAAGGCACTTCACATTGTAGGTTTAAGACCCTACAAAATATAACTAAGAAAACCCAACACCTGAGCATGTGTTGTCTGCCATGATATGGATATGACATAATACCGTTATTGTTTGTACAACCATCTGAGAAAATAATGGATTACATGGTTTAGTAAAAACAAGTGCTTCCTCAATGAAAATATGTTTTCAGTTCTTTTCAGTTTTTGATTTTGGAAAAGTGTATTTCAGCAGGGAAAAATCAGAACTGAAATAAAGTGGTGTAAAGCACATGAATTATATTTTGTGTGTGTCTATCCATCCATCCATCCAATTTTTTGGAACCCTCCAGTCTCTTACAGTATGTTACTGTTTCTTTAAATTACGGTCAATTACGACCTGTTAAACAGTAAATTTATTCATTTATTTATTTATTTATTTAGGACAGTGCATGTTAATGAACATAAATGTAAAAAAAAAAATTACATGAATGTAAACATGCCAGATTATAGCCAAAGGCTAATTTCCATCTGTTGTCCTTAAACATAAAAAAATAGACATAATTCATAAAAATTCATCATTCATTCATATTAAAAACTCCATCACCAAACTCACACATACACACCATTCTGTTCCCAAATAAAACATTAAAACTATACAACTCATACATGATCTCACACTTGATTTGTCCATAACCAGTTTTTAACCTTTGCCTTAAACAAATTGAATGTCGAGCATTCTCTAATGGGTTGAGGAAGACTGTTCCACAGATGGCCTCCCTGGACAGAGAGGACATTCTGCCCAAATGCTGTCCGTCTGTGGGGTATAAACAAGTCTCCTCGGATTGTAGCTCGAGTGGTCCTGTCTGAGCTTTCTTTATGCCTAATGAACTGCTTTAGTAGTGGTGGAGCAAGGGAGTGTAAGACTTTATATATTAAACTCACTCTTTTAAGTTTCACTAAGTTATTGAAGTTCAGTAATTTATGTTTTTTTAACACATGACAGTGGTGGTGGGAGGTCGGTTTTTTGTCAAGTAGTTTTAAACTTCTTCTGTTGTTGGACAAGCAAGTGACCAGGACGTCAAACAATAGTCCATATGAGAGATGATCATTGAGTAAAAATAAGTTTTTGCAAATTTCATATTTAAATTATTACGTATATGATTAAAATTTCGATTATCAAATTTAAGTACCTGGGACACTTTATTTATGTGACTCTTGAAGGATAATGTTGGGTCTAGAATGACCCCAAGATATTTAAATTCTGGAGCTAATTCAAGCTCTGCTCCATCCAGGAATATGTTTGACTGCTTCAAGTTTCAGGGGCGTTTTGAAAAATACATACAGACAGTTTTTGAGGTGTTCAACATTAGGCATGAGTCCTCCAGCCAGCTATGCATTAATGCTAAAGCAGCTGTAAGATCTTTTGCCACCTGCTGGACACTATTTGCTTGCGTATATATAACTGCATCATCCGCATACATTTTAGCAAATATATTTGGACAGACTTCAGGTAAGTTATTGATAAAAAGAGAGAACAATAAGGGCCCAAGAACAGATCCTTGAGGAACCCCTGTATCACAGTCTAAATATGGAGATTTAACTCCATCCAACACCACACACTGTTTCCTGTGTGAGAGATATGAGGCAAACCAATGACCGCCTGTTGGGACACGGTGTCCTCTAGCAGAGATGAATATTTTTGGTACTGATGATACGTGATAACGGTAAGTTACTGGTTAATATATTGCAGTTTATTACCTTGCAGCGGGCTTACAGTGACATACCGTGAATAAACGGTAGTATACCAATTTCTTAATCACAGAATGATGTTACTTTGTTGACGTAATTTACGACATAACGACATAACGGTATCTCACTGACATAACTGTCGCCAGTGAGATACCGTAAAAAAGGCTACGGTGCGTTACCATAATTTGTCCAAGAGTATTATACCACACCAGCAAAAAACGGTATCATCCTGCAGAAAGGTAAGCTACCGTAACACGGCGTCACGGTATGACGCTGGCAACAGTGACGCCAGTATGTTACCGTAGAGTGGCGATGAAAAGTCTAACAGTGTAGGTCTTTTCCCGTGTGTTATAAATAAATAATCCTGTTTTGGTACCAGTACTGGTTTTATTTTGTTGTATTTATCCGTGACACCTTAAAGGCCGATCTGTGAAAACATTTTCGGACATAAACCGGTCCGTGACCCAAAAAAGGTTGGGGACCGCTGGCTTAGAAGTCAAACCTGAGCAGCATGGTGCTGTAGAGGTTACCGCCATCGCCTCACCAGAGGACAGTCCAGGGTTCAAACTTTTCCTCCCACAACAGCATGAAGGTCAAGTTAACTGGTTACTTTGAATGAGCAGTCAGACTGATAAAAATGATAACGTATGTACATATATCATCATCATCACCTCTTCTGACTGTACATCACAACTATATAATAAATAATACATTATTTCATGTGTGTGCTGAAACACTGTGTTTCTTGTTGGATACCTGAGTTACATTCACCAGCAGAGGCACAGACTGCTCTCTGTAATGTTCAAACACAACGGCACCAATAATAACTCCCAGCAGACACCGGGCCGCTGCAGCTGTGACCACGTCCTCCTGGTTCCTCTCCCGGTCTCTGCAGCAGCTTCACGCCAGCGTGGTTCAGAGTGCAACCACGTGGCGTGGAGGAGGAAACAGCCGACAGGTGACATCACCTTTCGTGTAGCGTCGGGCTGAACGTACACAAATAATTGAAGCCCTTGACCCCATCGAGCTGCACAGGCTGTAAGTACAAACCTGACATTTTGATACCGCTGCGGGGGCCCTTTCACCACTTCTTTTTATATTCCAGTAATCCTCGCCAGCCCAAGGAGGGAAAACGGCGGGGAGAGTGTGAATGATTAAGATTGTCAAACTCAAATAATGCACTCCAATGACAGACTATAAATCAGGATTTGTGACATTTTCAGAAAAGCTCGGCTCTGTGTGTGCGTGAGCAAACACCCACACACACAAACACACTCACGCTGCCCTGAATGCCATTCATTTATTATTTACATGTGGTAGATTTGTGTGTCCGTGAATGCCCATAACCTTTCTGCATCTGTGTGTGTTTGAAGAGTTCATAATCATATCTGCTTGCACAGGAGTGTGTGTGTGTGTGTGTGTGTGTGTGTGTGTGTGTGTGTGTGTGTGTGTGTGTCAGGACACGATGCTGTCATAGACTGACGGCTATCGACAGAAGTGAGATGCTCCTCGTTGCCCCGCCCTCCCCCGCCCCTCCTTCTTTAATCATTTCCACTGAGATGTTGTCTGCCGTCACCGCCGCTGAATTTACGCCGCCATCAGCTGTATTTGCATATTGCCTAATATGGATATTTCCAATTGAGACTGTCCCTCAGCAGCTGATGGCTTCTGTGTTTCATGGCTGTTATTCCCCCTCTGCCATCTCCCCATCACCACACAGAGGACAGATAAGAGCAACGGAGTTAATTCCTCACCACCTGATTGGCTCCATCATTTGCTTTGTATCAGCAGTCGTCACACTGTGCTGCTGGTCTTTAATGCTGGAGAATGAATTAACCTACAGCTGATTTTATTTAAAAATGGAAATTAAAAGAATAGTTTCAGTACTTACTTTTAGCTTAAAGCTGGTTAATGGCTAATAAAAAAGGCTAACACTCCCATTCTGCTCATTTCAGATCCACGGTTTTATTCTTGGATGCTCCCACAGCAGCTTTGCATGATTCACAGTTCAAATAATCCTTCTTTATCTGTTTATCCTCTGTCTGAAAGAAGGCTGCTTTAGCTCCTCCCCTTTGGGATAGCTTTCTCTTAAACTGTGACATCATCTAGACTGAGGGATAGAAAAAACTGTCATAAACAGAGTGTTCAGAGCAGCCTGAGCTCTGGAGAGCTGCTGGCGTTGGTGCCGTGACAGATGATCCACACGGTGAGGGCCACCTCTGTGTCACATGTGGCGTTCTTTTCACCGTTAACAGTGACAGTAGTTAACAGTAACAACTGTGCTTTAACTCAAACTATTATCTTTCCTAAGCGACCAAAAGAGCAACAAAAAAGAAACCACCACCCCCCGAGTCATGCCGTCATCACAGCTGTTCCTTGTTCCTCACGAATGTTCACCAGAGACCAGGAGCTGTCTGCAAGCTTCTCTGCTGCAGTGAAAGACTGGAGCTAACTCTGGCAGCTTCTGAGAGGCTTTTCTTTGTTTCCTTGCAGGACTTGCTGTTTGGGGAGAAAACCATGTCAAAGACCCTGCGTGATTTTGCTGCTTTGGGGTAAATTGCTCACTTTGTTTTGAGGAGTTTGACTGAGTGCCATTTTGGGGAGAGGTGGGGTTTGTTTGTAATTTTCTTTGGTGCATTCACTTTTGCACGTACCTCTGCTCATTGCATTTTTTGGTTTGGAGTCTCTTGGATTTATGGTGAAGTGAACCCTCACCCAAACTCCTCTGGCTGAAGCAGCTACCAGCCAGCCTGTGGTGGGCACTCTGGGCCCTCAGATGTGGAGGTGACCGCAGGTTCCCACAGGGCAAGCTGGAGGACATCACTCAGCGCAAACAGCAGATTTAGATCCCGAGACCTCCAAAGATTAAAAGATCTGTTTGTGAGCTCCTCTAAAACTCAATGAATCCACACAAAAACAAGGCAGCAGTTATCTTCTTACAGCAGCACCTCTGTGAACCTCCAAACACACGTATGAGCGTAATTTTAGCGTGCACTTCCACACGTGCGGTTTTTAATTGATCCTGTTCAGCGAGCATCGTGGTGTGGAATCAGGAAATGGCAGCACTGAAGGATCTCTCCTCTGCAGCAGCACTGCTCTCCTCCTCTTGTCCTTAGCTGCATGTTGTTTTGATACACAGCTGCCATCTGTGTGAAATATTAATGCAGTGGGCTGATTTGGGGTGTCGAGCAGTGTCACTCATTTGGCTTTTAATCATGCGGCAGCTTGAGAAAAAAGGAGGGAAAATAACTTCCCTTCCTGGGTGGCTGTCAAAGTCTTCCCAAAGTCATCCGGCTGGCGGGCGTCATGGCTGTCGCCTGTCTCCGCTTTCATTGACAGCTGCATTTTTGGCTCATCTTCGAGCGGCTGAGCGCTTTCACGTCTTCAGCCAAAACAAGGACGACACCCATGAAAATTTAAATACGGCTCCGTCTCACCGCTCAGCCCTTCCACGGGGCCTTCCTCCCCTGAGGAGCGCAAATTAACACCCTGCTGAATTTCTCGCCGCATTTCATCCACATTATTAGGAACAGTGTTTGTGATTTGGATGCGCTTGTTCCTGCTGGCGTGTCTGGCTTGCACACACGCCATTCTTTGATGGGTGCAGAAGGTGGACATGGCCGCCATCACGCCACCCACTAGCATGAACGTTTTGGACGCCACTGTGTTGTTTTATGGGAGCCAGGTGTGAGCAGGCAGCGTCTCTTCTTTGCTTCTTCTCAGACCTGTAACATATGAAGAAAAGTCTGTTTCTGCCACGAGCGCAGCTATAATACGCAGGTTCAGGGGAGTGCGCTGAGGTAAACAGTGCCTGTGATCTGCAGACTGGCAGCTTCGCGGCGACATGTTTTTATTTCTGACCCAAAGAAAAGAGAAACTGTGAGACATGATGACAGAGTGACAGATGAGCTTCATCCATCTCATAGAATAGAAGTTCTCACCCCCGCGGCCCATTATCTGGGTTTTTAACAAGGCCGTCTAATTAATATTTATAGCTTAATTGCCTTCTGCATTTTTTTCCTAAGAAAGAAGAAACACAGCTAAAATAGTGTTGTTGTTAATTAAGACAAATGCATTAATTATTAAAGATGCAAACATGTCAGGCGAGCATAACTAATTATTCGAGCGTGTTAACAGTTGTTTAATGTTAGCAGCAGCTGAATTATTTAGAGCACCGGAGCCATATTTGGATTGTTTGAAATGTGGCGTGGTAAGTGGGGTGAGCAAAGTCACAGCAGACAGACCAATGAAAACACGCAGAGAGAGGGAGAAAAAAACTCTTACAGATGTGGCCCGCCTAAATATAATTGCTCATTACAGGTGGAAGAAAGTGTTGTTGTTCATTTAAAGCACTACAAAAACAGCCAGGTTCTGGCTATGATGATTTGTTTGTGTGTGTGTGTGTGTGTGTGTGTGTGTGTGTGTGTGTGTGTGTGTGTATGTGTGTGTGTGTGTGTGTGTGTGTGTGTGTGTGTGTGTGTGTGCGCGCGCTGAGGGAAAATGCATCAGGGGATGAAGGTAACTGGATGTGACAGCAGACAATTTATGTTGTTATGTCTTAATTGTCACCTGATGTGCATGCAATCTGGAACGATGTCAAAAAAAAGGACTCTTCCTCACCGCGGAGTACGACGATGAGGTGCGAAGACAAACGTGATCAAACCTGCACCGAAGGCTGGATTTACCTCATCACCTGTCCGTTCGTCCATCTGTCTGAGTGGTAAAAGAAAATGCCCCCGCCCCCACACAAACATCTCGAGTCCAATTAAAGGTGCTTTAACGGGAATCAGAGCCGTGCTGATGATTTCAGCCCATAAAACCTGTCACATGAAAATTAGCTGTCAGCTTTTATCACTGTTGTTTCCTCACTTCACTCTCGTTTCACTTTCTGTGATTTCTGCCAAGTGTGATGATGTCTGCTGAAGTAATTACACCAAACTCAATGTAATCATCATTCTATAAATCAGGACGTAACCTGCCTCCATCAGGTGCTCATCAAGCACGTCACAAAGGAGAGCGCATCGAGAAAGTCGTTCTGCAGTGATCGTCCTAAGAATACGAGGCGCTGACATCAATCCTAAAATCGATCTGCACTATAAAGAAAAATCTGGATATCAAACTGGAATATTTTCCTCCGAACATTCAAGCAGGGTCTTACAAACGTCTCCTGAGAATTGATTTGAGAATTGATCTCCTCAGAACAGCAACAGCTCGGGGTCGCAACGTGGCTTGCAGATGTGTGACTGCTCACGTAGTCGAGTCTAGAGACTTCTGTCCAAGCTCTGGAGACTACGATGACTGTGAACCTTCACAGACAGACTGCTCATGTAAACACACACACAAACACAAGACACCCAGACACATACACACACACACTCAAACACACACACGGGCACACACACACTCAAACACACAGACACCCAGACACATACACACACACACACACGCGCGCACACACACACACACACACACACACACACACACACACACTCAAACATACACACTCACACAAACACACAGACACACAATCAAACACATTCACACTCACACAGACACACACACACGCGCACACACACACACACACACACACACACACACACACTCAAACATACACACTCACACAAACACACAGACACACAATCAAACACATTCACACTCACACAGACACATACACACACACGGGCACACACACACTCACACAAACACACACACAGACACACACACACACAAACACAAACACACAGACACTCAATCAAACACACACACGGGCACACACACAGACACACACACACACAAACACACAGACACACACTCAAACACACACACGGGCACACACACAGACACACACTCACACAAACACACAGACACATACACACACACGCGCACACACACACACACACTCAAACATACACACTCACACAAACACACACACAGACACTCACACAAACACACACACAGACACACACACACACAGACACAGACACACACACACACAGACACACACACACACACGCGCACACACACACACACACACTCAAACACACACACGGGCACACACACAGACACACACTCACACAAACACACAGACACACGCACACAGACACATACACACACAGACACACACTCACACAAACACACAGACACACGCACACAGACACATACACACACAGACACATACACACACAGACACATACACACACACACACACGCGCACACACAGACACACGCACACACACAGCGTCTGCTTTAATGTATACGCCCACTCTCACCTGCGGTCACATGACAGTTACTTTCATTTTCTTCTACATATTCTTCTCCTTGTCACCAAGGTCACTGGTGACTCCAAGTTTTCCCAGCTCCCTCCTCCTTCGCCCTCCTTCCATCGCTCCGCCCCTCCCACCTCTTCGCCCTGATGGCCTCATGAATCATCCCGTCTTCCCCATCGAACTCTCCGACGCCTCTTTCCCACCACAGCCACCCCAACTTCCCCAATCCTTCTTCATTCCCGCTAACAATTTGGTAATGAAATATTGATTTTTAGTTAGATTCAAATGGATGTTATTAACTTTGCATTGATAAATTGTTCTCTCTTTCTCCTGGTCTCTCCCTCTCTGTGTTTTGGATAGAGTGCCGGTAGTAACAGCTGATTAACAGTAAAGCCTGCAGGCCTGATTTTCTTCATGACCTACACGGCTCCTTTTAGAGGCCACTCCCTGTTTACCTCCCGTAGACGTGCAGTCTTTCACCTCCCTGCATTAAAAGCTGTGAATATATACTGATTACCTCCTTCGGCCAATGACACGGGCTCGGAGCGTGTTTTATTGAATGCTGCAGACTCCGATGAAGTGCCCTTTTCAGAGTGAGTCATGCGTGGCATTGCAGCGTCCTCTCCAGCTCAAACATGATCGCTCTATCAGTGCACAAAGAAGTGTTTAGAAGAGAAAAAGGAAATAGGTTGTGTTTCGGTAAAGGTGGCTCACAGAAATGTAAAAATGAAAGAGTAAATGAACAAAAGCAAAGACAACAATAGAAGCGAGGACTCGTTCTGCTCGTTTCCAGCTCCTTTTTTAACTTCTTCTTGAGCAGCTTTGCATGAGTCACCGCTCAGAGTAACCCTTCTTTATCTGACACCGCGGCTCCTCTGACGATCGCTTTCTTCTGATTGGCGGATGAGCCGTCATTGTGGTTTGGTGCTATATAAAGGCGTCCGTCCTCTGGCTCGTTATATCTCAAACAGAAGATCTTTTGATCGTCACAGAATGCAGAAACAAAAACTCGAGCAGTGTCTTTCCTCCTGTTTAACCTCCAGATGTTTCTGGATTGTCCTTTGTGTGCATGATTCTGCTCAGACATCTGGACCTGGGAGTGATTGTTTCACGTGCTCACTGAGCGAGTGAGTGAGGCCGGATGCTAATGATGGTAAAGTAATGACATTTCATTTCACTTTCTGAAATACAACACGTGTGCTTCCTGCTTGCTACGCCGGACATTGCCACACACTTTCACAGCTTCATGCACATGCCACCGCAGCCGTCCCACCCCCACTCCCGTCCGCTATTTAAACCAGCTATCTGACACAAGATGGACGTGGCGGACAGGCAGAGCCCAGGGGACGCAACCGAGGTTGCATATGAGGCGTCCGTTACCAAGAAGGCCATTTACATTTCTCTCTGCGCATTTTCACTGACAGCGACACAATTTCCTGTTCCGTCTGGCGAGCTTTTGACTGCGAGTCAGGGACTGAAATGTAATCTTTGGGTTGGCGGCGTGCTCGGACTCCCCAGAGTATTTCCACACCAAAACCTTAAAGTCTGCTCGGGTAATCTTTTATTCCGGAGGTCTGGGCTGTTCCTCAGCTCCAGAGATGGTGGAGCACTTTAAACCAGGCTGAATAATGTCACAGCTGTGAGATTACTCCACTGCAGAACCATCCACAAAACCTGGACGCCACCACTACAAAGCATGGGCAGAAAAGCAGGGGCTTTGTTTGAGATGCTCACTATATGGATTTTAATATTAAGAGTCTCTAATAATAAATCGACACCATCGTAATAAACACAGTTTTCTCCTCTGAAAGCCGTTTAATTTAATGTGTACTAAAAGACCAAACAGCGCAGTCTGAGCGTGTCGCCTTTATTGTGCTTTAACGACAGCTTCTCCAAACTTTCTGTTTGCCTCCTGCTGATGGAACATCACGAGGAGCTCGTTTTATACCCCATAAATCTGTGCACCTCCTTTATGAAGCATCTTTTTAGGAAGAGACTATTTTACCTGCAAATGAAGAGAGTTACTTCTGAATATTTATTTCTGCGGCGTTATGAGTGTGCGAGTCGACCTGGACCGGAGCCGGGGACGAGGTGTTTGAGGTCATGTTGATTTCTCGGGAGAAATGCTCTCGATGGGCTTTTGTAACGAGGAAACACGATCGCTCCGTGCTGCCACTGTGATTTATGTTCAGACAACAAATCACTGAGCCTCAAACATCATGACGCTGTGCACGCCGTGCACTCGGTGACGGTGAGTGGCACAATTTAAATAGATATGCGACTTATCTGTGCTGCTGATACGAGGAAATGTGGAGGATTTCTGCTGCGGAAAGCTGCCGGCTGTTTATTGAGGACAAAATTACATCTTCAGCCAAATCAAACGTTCTCTTTAGTCACTCTGAGCTGTCCGGGCTATTGCTGCTCAATAAAAAAAAACAGCAGTAACCACAGAGGCTTGTGGGTCGTACAGGTGTGAGCAGGTAAAGTCAGGGCTCGATGCAGACCCGCTTTCACTGAGACAAGCAGAGAAGCTTTCTTCAGAGAGTTTCAGTCTGAGACAACAAACCTCCACAAAGGCTCAACGCTGTCGTCTGTACTCATGAAGGCACAACACCAAACGTTCTCACGATCATGGTACAACAAAAAACAGCTGACTGTTTAGATTCTTTTTCTGGGATTCACGGAAAGAAAAGAAGAATCAGCTGATTCCAGATTCACCGACATGTGAAGCGGGCTTTAGTCTCAGCTTACCTGAGGTTACATATGTGCTGGTTAACACGCCAGAGGAAGCAGAGCATGATGGTCCAGTATAGTGTCCTGTTGTTTCTGTTGTTTCTCCTACGACAGCGTGACCTTTGTTAGGTTCAGAAACACCCTCCCCCCGCCGCCTGGCTCAGCGATATAAGGACACATTAAATCAAGATAGGACTGCTCTATTAGGAAGGGAGACGGTCTCATGCTACATGTAGATAACCTTGTGTTATTAGCTCCCTGATGGCCAATCAATACAGCACTTCCTAGCTGCTGAGGATGAACCAAGTCCCTCACCTAGATAATCATCTCTTACTGTCTGAAGCTGAATAATTGGGGGCCTCTCAATCCCAGCGTTGTTGACAGGAATGCTTTGCATATTAAAAACGCTGCACTAACAGTCTATCACTCTGAACAGAGCATAAACATGCATATACATAATATTTGGAGATAATTGAGCTGGGATGCATTCCCGAACCCAGAGGAACCAAAATAGCTCGATAAAACGAGGCCGGGATGTATGGAAGGACTGCTGTTTACGACTGTCTCAGGAAGACAAGTGCAGCAGCGAGCCGAGTCTCTGAAGGCCGTTTCTCTGTGGAGTGGAGACATCATCTTCCCACTGAGCAGCTGGTCCCCAGCCAGTGGGACTGACATGGATGATGACGGTGATGATGTTTAAATGAAACGCTCCCTGTCCATCTGTCCAAGCTTTTACTGCTTTTCTGTGTTCTCGCTTCCTCGTGTGACCACAGTCTCGGGTTATCCATTTCCTGTTCTACTCATAATACCTTGTGATGTCACGTATTCAAACAATAAAGAGCGGCAGTGAAGTAAAGAAGCTGCCTTCAGAGCTGCCATACTTACTTCTCTCAGTGAGTCTCTTTAATTACAGCGATCAGTGACGCAAACATCTAAATACATTCAGGGAGATCACAGAGGCACCCTAAAAGAACACCACCGAATATAACCCAAAGACGAGTCTCTCTGCTGAGGTGCTTATGGGACAAGGCGTTAGAGAAGCTCAAACAGAACAGATGTTTTGATCCTTCCAGTTGTTTTTGTTAAACTCTTCAAAGAAATAATTTTCTCCCAGGCAAGAAATTAAATTCCCCCACTGTGTGTCTCTTTTTGTCCCGTCTCCCTCCCCTCACCCCAAACAATGGCTGCCCCTCCCTGAGCCTGGTTCTGTTGGAGGTTTCTTCCTGTTAAAAGGGAGTTCTTCCTTCCTTCTGTCATTAAGTGCTTGCTCATTGGGGCGTTCATCTCTGTATTATTGTAGAACAACAGTGTAAAGCACTTTGAGGTGACAGTTTGATTTGATTTGGCACTATATAAATAAAATTCAATTGAATTGAAATGTGACCACTGACATATTACTTCTCTGTGTTATATGAGTCAAAGGTATATGGACAAAATGGTGATGGGTAATAGGTGACGGGATATAGTAGTGGTGGACAAGCAGAGGAAGACGGCTGTGATGCAGTGATACTGAATGACAGGAACATCAGGAAGAAGGAACACGAGAAACTGGAGAAATACCAAGGGCTCAGAGAAGAGCTCGAGAAGATGTGCAGGGTGAAGGTAACAGTGGTCCCAGTGGTACCCTATAATTTCCTTGGGGATTAATAAAGTATTTCTGATTCGGATTCTGAATCAGAGCACTAGGTGCAGTGACTCCCAAGCTAGCCGAGTGGCTCCAGCAGATCCCAAGAACAACATCAGAGATCTCTGTCCAGAGAGCGCAGTCCTAGGAACACCCTCAAGCTCCCAGGCCTCTGGTAGAGGACCCAAGCTTGAAGGACAACAGGCCGCCCACAGGGGCAACAGGGGAATTAATTTTTTTTTATATGTGGCACTATTATAAAGATAAATACATGAAAATATTTGCCCCCCATTTTATTTTTATGCTTAAAGTCACTTTCTTAGGAAAGACTACTGTTATTGTCTATTGTGCTGTAATATATGTTTCGCCAGCAGAGGGCGCTCAGTGTCTTACGCATCAGCAGCTGACAGCTCAGTAGAAGAAGTGTGGTCAGTACGTGTTGAGGCAGCGTACAGCCCACGTACCGAGTGGCTTTTGTTAACCTGCCTTCTCTGTTTTTTACAGGTAAGCTGGGTTGAAAATAATATATAAGTTATAGACAAAAGTAGCAATCAATCATAAACGTCTTACAGTGTAACAGATGTCGAGCTAAAGAGTGAATTCATGAGTTTAAGGGTTCGTAAAAATGAATCGCCACCAGATGTCTGCAAAAATGGCGGACTCGCAGTCCGTGGCGATCGTGGTAATGAACCCGAGAACTGTTTCATGTCTTTGTGAGTTAAAAGGATATAAGCTAACTACTGAGGGATGTACGTGACGACAGTGAAAGCACGAGCTTATGGCCAAACCTTCTTTGAACAGAGTCAATGTGTGGAAACGGAAATGGTAAGCTAAATGTAAAGTCAGGCTAGTGGAGCACACGTGTTACTATACCTGTGCTAATTCAGTTATTAGACTGTGCTGTAAGTCTGCAGAGCCGCACTGTGTATTTTTTGGACAGTTTGAGAAAATGTAAATCGCTTTATGTTCTTTTCATTAAGAGCGAATGGAACAGAGTTAGAAAACAACTTAATGAATTTCCTCAAAATTGATGTGCTTTGTGAATGGGGTTTTGGAGTTGACGTCACGCCACAGTGCATTGTGGGAGCGCGGCACCATTGTAGCAGGCCACGAATCAAAACAAACACTATGTTGGAAGGAAGATTTCTACAAACCACACTTAAAAGCAGCTCAAAAGAAAAAGGACGCTATGGAGACAGATTGCGTCCAGATGCAAAGAGACGGTACTTGCAAAAAATAGCGTGCATGGGAAATGTGGACCCGTATGAAATAACGGCAGTGGAGTAGAAACCCTGAAGATCAGTCGCGATTGACTTAGCCTGATATATTTTCCTACCTTGTCTGTGGAGTAAGCGCATACACGGCGAACCAATTTCGCAATTATAAATGTTTGGAGGCGCACATCCAGTTCACCAAGGATCGGGTACAAGATTTGGCTATTTTTAAGCCTCCACGTCGTGACTACGCCGTCATTCAAACAAAGGTAAGTCAGCTTGAGTACTGCGAGTAAAATGTGTTTGATTTTCCCCCGAACATTCACATTAGTGCAGCATAAATTCATTCATGAGGGGGAAATTACAGTGAGAACATGTTGAGGCTCTGTTAGATAGATAACATAGTGAGTTCAGTGCATTGATGTGACATTGTCCTGAAGGATGTAGTTATTCTCTATGGTTAAAGAAATTTCACTAATTAATTTACATTTATTATAAATAATCCTACTTATACATATTGCTTAAGTGTTTGTCCTGTGTAACTACAAATATATTCTATTTTGGTTTTATACATTGATCAATGACCTGCAGAATCTCCTTATCATATTAAGTGATTCATAATTGTCACTTAAAGTCAAACTTTATGCTTTCTCCATCTTGAAAGTGATTACATCCTTGCATTACATACTTTAGGTTAATTTTTTGCTGGCAGATTAAAACAACAAAACCAAAAACAGGCAGATTTAGAATATAGCATGCAGCGTCCTATAGATGATACATAAAAACACTTTATTTGTTTCATTTATGATAAATGGATTAGAAAGTAGATAAAACACATCGGCCTTGCCTCATTAAAGTTCTTGTCTTTAAAGAACTTTGTGTGTGTTTCAGGTCCTGCACTCTCAAAGACTGAATGAACCAGCATTGCAGCTGTGGGTCACTGTGAGCATCACAGGGAAGGTTGAAGCCGCCCACTGCAGCTGTATGGCCGGAGTCGTGGAGACCTGCACCCACGTCACTGCTCTTCTGTTTAAAGTAGAAGCAATAGTGTTGATTCGTGGCACAAGGACTGTTACAGATGAACCTGCATACTGGGCTTTGCTGGGTAATGTGACCAAGATACAGTCAGTGGTTGGCTATAAGATAGACTTCTCCTCTTCAGCTGCCCAAAAAGAGTATCTCAATCAAAACATAAACAGACCATCTGTAGTGACAGGGAAAAGAAGCCGTCCTCAGAAAAGAAAAATTCCACCTGCTACTGTGAAGGAGTGTTGTCTGAACTGATGGGAAAATATTTCTCCAAGCATAGTTCTGTTCTGAATAACCGATGATGTTGTATTTAGGGGTTTACATTTATGCCTCAAGTGCATTGCCATGTAAATAATTTGCATTTACTGAATATGTACTTACTAAGTACCACTGTTCAAAAGTTGAATAAAGAAACAAACGTTTGCCTTTTTTAAAATTATTAAAACCACTTTGTAGAACATCACATCAGTTACAATGTAGATTCCATGTTGTTTATAGTATACAAATGACAAAATGTTCACATAAAATCATGACAGCATTTAAATAATATCACCCACTACTAGCATTCTGTTATTTACTGTCACTACATATACAGCACAAGACTTTTAAGAGTATTAAACGAGCATTTTCCCTGGTTTTACTACCACACTGGGGCACGTTCACCCTCACATGGAAGATGTAATCTGATTGGCATGGTGGTATGTAGCATGTAGTTTGAAGCAGGGATTTCGGAGTGCCCCATGTGTAGGAACCCACTCAGGATTTGTTTCATCCATTTCATAGGCTGGTTTGCCTGCAATAATGAAAAACAATTAGCAACTCTATAAATAGAACGTAAATCTACAAAATCACTCATTAGGATGTTTGTTCTAATTTGCTATGACCTCAGAGTGCATTGAAAATGAAACTAATAGGTTATAAAGAGTAATATGAACTTATTTAAATCTCACCTTAATGAAAATGTCTGGAGCACCAACAGATATCTGGGGATGGTAGAGAACTGGATATCAGCTCGTCTCACAGCTGCTATCCAGGCTAGATGCCTTCTTTTGGTAACATCCAATACATGAGCTCCCTCACATTGCTTCCAGGTGGAAAAGGATAAAAACAGAGCCCATTTTCCAGCTTATTCCCTTCCCGATCATGCGATATAACATTACAACCGACAACACAGCAAACGCGAACTATTACTTATGCTTTTGCTCCTTAGCCCTTTGTTTGGCCTGCTAAAATGGCGCCTCGGCGGCCACGCCCCCTCCCATGACATCACGCTCCAAAGCCACCTGGTGGACAAATACCGCAACTGCAACTGTTAAGGTTTCAAATTGTTTGTGAGCCATGCTGTTGTCAATTTGGTATGTGTATTAATGAAAACATTCTCATAGTGGTAATTGTCAACATGTGTTTTGATTGTAAGCAGTACTAGCATGTATCCTGAAAGTTACAGGCACTTTGATGCATGGCTAGTAACTTTATTCACGAGTAGCATTTTTAGTTAGCATGCTAAGCTAATATTCGTTAGCTAGTCGGGTGCTTTTTGACTTGTACTCAGCTCTGTTTCTCTGTGAGATTGTAATTGTTCTAATTCTTAACGGAACTGAATGTTTACTTTGGATCAGGTAGGCACTGTTAAGTACAAGTTTTAGTTGATGCTGTTGTATTAAAAATGATGAAGAATGATGTTTGTTTTATAAGAGAAAAGCTGTTTTTATATGTTATTGTTGTTGTTGGTTAGGAAAAAGGAGATATAATGTCTCTCATTTCTCAGTTACCATAAGGAGAAAAATAAATAAATAATACTGCCACTACATGATCACAGGTTTGGTTTCAGCTAGAACTTTTAAAGAAAGTCGATGTTGTGTTGGAGAAATATATATTAGTCTTTTGTTAAGTGTTATGTTTGGGAAAAAAAGGAAAATACTCCCAGGCTGGTGAACTGAATGTTGCAGTTGCTTTTCACACTGTTGATGACGACTGTGTGCTGTTTTCTTTGTACCAGTTGCCAGAATAAAGAGGGAGCCCAGAGTAAGGGCAAGTCCAGCGTTGCAGTGCCGTCCTTTCTACTTGGGCATATCACACCACATGCACCATAGACTCACAGAACAGCAGCAGCTACACGAATACTGTAGAGATATATTAAAAAGCATTTATTTAAACTGAATCTAGTTTGATAAATGCAGTTCAAATTGATAAATCGGATAAAACAGTAGTTAAAAACCGTATAAAGCTGTAGTCAGAGTTCATGTTGGTATTCGTCCGTACAATAAAATGATTTTTGTGATTCAGTCGGTTCATAAAAGTGATATAAAACTGTATAAATATAGAGAAGGTAATCTTGTTGGTTATAATAGGAACTGGTTCAGTACTACTGTGTTGTTGTTTTACAGTGCAAGTGTAAAACGGTGTAGAAGGAGTGTTGTCAGTACGTGATGAGGCAGTGTACTGTTAACCTGATGTTTCTGTTTTTTACAGTTTCTGTAAAAATTAATGTTGCACTGGAGATGAGTTGGCCCATCGTTTTCTACAGTGTAACATTTAACACCCAGCTCGCACCTGCGGGCGGTTTATCCTTCAAGCTCGGGTCCTCTACCAGAGGCCTGGGAGCTTGAGGGTCCTGCGCAGTATCCTAGCTGTTCCCAGGACTGCGCTCTTCTGGACAGAGATCTCCGATGTTGTTCCCGGGATCTGCTGGAGCCACTTGAAGGTATCGAAGAATCCATAGGTCCCTCATCCTATTCATGTAACCCCTTCCCCAGGGTTACTTGCATAGTAGCATTCCAACAACGCCCTGTTTTCGTGTCTTGCCCACCGATGCCTTCTTGTTCCAGTAGCCCACTTTTCGTCAGGGTGCCCTGGTTCCTCAACACCTGGCGCGGACCTTGTTGATCCGAGCGACGTCCGAGCCGGCATGCCTTCATATTTATCTGTTACGCACTGCTGGCATGGTCTCTGCGCACAGAAAATCTGCGTTGCGCACAAAAAAAATCTAACCTGAATTGCAATTAAAATTAAAAGTTTAACAATTCTGTTTTGCACTGTTAGTCAGTGAGTGACTGGCTGCTCCCGTAAGGGATTAGAACGATGCCACCTTATCCCATAGTCCAGCCAATGATGCGATTCACATTCGTATATACGCAGCTAATCCACGTGGTTGACAGGCTCTGACAGCGTCCTTATGTGCCGACACTGGTGTTTTAGCGAGCAAAGCGGCTGATGTGGAGTGAAGCCACGTTAATGACAACGTGCACAACCATTTGAGATGTGAGCAGGACAGACGGAACAACTGAAAAGTGTGGACTTTATACCAGTTTTTAAATTGTGTTGATCGGCCACGTAAAACCAGAGTTATGATAAAAATAACTGCACTGTTTGGTTTTCTTCCTGAATACTGTCGTTGTTTATATTTACTGCGGGAAGAAATGGTAAAAACGGCGTTTTATAAGGAAAATGCTCGAAAGCCTGTGAGCAAAAACCCCCACCCTTTCCTATTGGTGGAAAATGTACCATGTTGACCAATCAAAAAATTATATGGCAACGTGGCATCTAGTTGTTTAGGAAGGGGGAAGTTTTAGGAGTGATGGCGTGGTTTTGAGATGTGAGAGATTTGGGTCATTTTGCGCAAATCTTGTGTAGTTAGTGTGTAGTTAGTGTGTAGTGTAGTCAATAGTTTTGTTGTGTCAGAACAATGAGGCGACTGCTGAATGTTACAGGTGTTACAGCAGTGATACATCTGCTGCTGTCAGGCCTGCAGGTATCAGGCTGTTGTTCTCCTTCATCTCATAGTGGACAGAAATTATTTTTTGGAGCGGCACAAATAATTTGTGTGGCATCAGATTTGATGCAGAACAGCTGATTGTTCTGTAAATAGTTTGAAAGGTTTATTAAAAAATTGCTTTGGCTGCATTTTTAGGTAAACAGCTGCCAAACACTTTGTTGTTTGCATAACTCAGTTACTTTTTTGAAGTAGCTATATAATTAATTGCCCAACACTGGTCATTATTTACTGTATTTTGCAGACAGAGAGTTACAGACTCTCTCCCAGACCACAGACTCATCATACAGTCAGAGCTTTATAAAAGAAAAAAAAAGTTGTTTTCATACTTCCAATAGTGTTAACATGCTGCACAGGTCATGAACAAGATTTTTTACATTTTCATTGTAATTGGGCTAAAACACTTAATTAAAAGTCTAACATAAATGCTGTAATTTGATTATTTTAATAAACGATGTAACTTGGATGGATTCGATGCTGGCGTGACCACAGTGCACACGTCTGCTGTTCCTCACAGTGGTCCAAGGGACCGCTCAGGGAGTTTGTGTGTTCGCTCAGACACATGAAAAATTAGGGGGGAACATTGCATCCGTGCTGTTTTTACATCTAGACTGGATTACTGCAACTTGTTATGTTGTTGGATTGAGCCAAACACGACTGCACCTGCTAGACTCAGGGAACGTGGTCATGTTCTTAAGATATGATTGACTACGATTGGCTCTTAGAGGCGACGGTGTATTTTCAGTCACAGCCCTAAAACTCCGGAGTTGTCTCCCTCGCTTCTTTTCATGAGCTTTTGCAGCTTCAGACTAGCTTTAACTTAGTATGACCTTTTCCCCAGGGCATCTCTTTTACTTTTATTATTTTCATTTTTATTATTTACTGGTTTTAATTGGTCAGTCTTGTTTGTTGATGAGCTTACCGGTCAGTGTCTGTTGTGTTTGAATGTGCTGTACAAATAAACTGTGGAACTATTTCACAATTAGAGCTGGGCGATAGAACGATAACGATATGTATCGCGATATAACTTTTACTCGATAGAGAAATTAAGCTATCGCGATAGACCTCGCCGCTCTTGTCCTCTTAAAAAAAAAAAAAAAAAAAAAAAAAGGTCAGCCAATCTAAATTAAGTAGCGCAGAGCCGAACCAATCACAGCCGCAGCGTCACGTCGCGTGACTTGTTACATACAGCACAAGTGCCAAGCCGCACGTGTGTTTGTTTGGGAAGCAGCCAGCGGGTAATGGAGGAAATGAGTGTGCCGACTAGAAAAATCAACCGAGCGTGACCGAAGAGAAAACAGATGATGGTTCCAACGCCGGAGAGATTGTCGAACGGAAGAGCCATAGAAGTTCCGTAGTGTGAAGGTATTTCGGCTATTTCAAGTCTGACGAAAAACAGAGTAGCGCGCACTGTAAATTGTGCCGAAAGCAAGTCTGGAAATACAATAAACTGGTGCATGCGTCACACTGTGCGCCACGTTATTGTTTCGGTGAAATGAATTTCTACAATACTGTTAATTCTACTCTCTGCAGTGTTTAAATGCTTACATATACACACAGTTACTGTCCGTCCACACATACGACTCGGTTCTGCTTCTATGCCCCAGCTTTGTTTACTTTTTCCCACCGAGGCTTCTAGACTTCTGATTGGCCAACATTTCTGCACGGTTAGGAATCTAGCGCCACCTGCTGCTTTGGCATGTTCATAGCAGCGTTTTCCTTCATTTCTGCCTTTATGTGTGGACGGGATTATTTTTAAAACGAAAACGGAAAATCTCCGTTTTCAAAAATACCCGTGTACGTGTGGACGTAGCCTCAGTCTCTGACTGGAAGCGCTAATTCGTCATTCGGCTTTTGTCAGACTAAAGTAACTGTTAAAACTGTTTGAAAAGCTCAGCTATACAACAAGGAGAGATTAAGAATTTCCTTTTAGTTCTCAGTTTATTTGATATTGACAAAAGTTAGTCAGTTTTGTCTGTTCTTCTGTAAAACAAACTAAGATTTATTTTTAGAATTAATATTTTGTTTCTAAGTGGAATTGACAATTTAGTCTGTTTTGTTTGTTCTGTTTTGAAACTTAAACGCTTTAGAGGCTGCCTTTTGTTTAGTTTGCAATATTTGCCTTTATTTATCTGAAAAAGTCTCATCCTTAAGTACATCTACCCTGTTGAACTTATTATGGGAAATAAATATTTAAATAAAAACAAGCTGCTGATTATTTCACATTTTACTTGTGAGCAACGGCACATTTAAATCTTACAAATATAGTTATTTGGCTTATATCGTGATAGATATCGTTATCGCCTGAAATGAAAAAAACATATCGTGATATGAAAAAATCTCATATCGCCCAGCTCTATTCACAATATTTTGCAAACGCTTTCACTCAAAGACTCACAAAGGACTCAGAATTCATGTTTAATTATGTTGAAATGGCATCTTTACTTCAGAAAACGACAGTGTGCCTGCGCTCTCAGCTTAGTTTGTACGTAAAGCAATAGAGGTGACATCACTACCATCAAGAAGTCCACCGTGCACTAAAAAAACCCATCGCACTGATCATCATCAGCGTGTTAACCAGCACTCGCACACCTACACAACACGTGATGTCCTACACGTGCTTTCTGGTTTTACCTGATAAAACTCCAACAAAGCATCTTTAAAATGAACGTGTGGAAATAAATCTGAATTCCTACCATCTCCGTTTGGCGGTCCGTGATGCACTCACAGCTCCCTGCGGTGTGGCAAAGCCAGCAGACATATCAGGACGCCAGAAGTGAAAGTTCAGATGGAGAGTTTTAAAACTGAAGGACTGATGGTAACCCGGCGCTGCCATCCACCTCTTTTGTCTAGACGGGAGTTTCTGGAGGTCGCTCAGTGGGTCTCTATGGAATCAGACGTTGGCAGGCGGGGTAAATTTTATATAGCTGTCATGTCTCCGTCTCTGCCTCCCATGGTGATACTGAGGGCATGAATGTTTGTGCCAGCCTTACAAGGGCAACATCAAACCGCTGTGTGAGTGTCAGAGTGAGAGGAGGGCTGCTCTAATATCCAAACTTATGGAGATAACTGCCAGAAGTGACAGTCAGCCCAGCTCCCACCCACGGGAGCGGCTGTTCCTGGGGCACGACTGTGGCCGAGCACCAAGGGACTCGAAGCTAAGCCTTCCACTTGGAGGGGTTGGGGGTGGACGCTGTCATCGCTGGATCAGTAGAGGAAGAGGACTCCATGGACCGAGGTTCAGTACAGAGCTCTCAGGGGATGATTCACATGGAGCACAGAAGCTGCGTACAGCACAGACATTATAAACCGCAGCATCAGCTGCTTTAGGAGTGCGTGAAATGTTTGCCCCATAGGCTGAGGTCGAACCTTAAAGAGCTCGAACACCAGCGGGAGCAAAATTTCAGTTTAAAGACCCGTAGACCCCCCCCCCCCCCCCTCCCCCACTGCACAGCTTCCTGCCAACAGAAGCAGATTTAAAAAAACAACAACAACAAAACAACTGATATTAAAATTCAGTTTTGTTTGTATTCCGCTAAATCACAACCACAGTCATTCCCTGCATACTGTGTGCTAGCCTCTGATTGGTTGGCAAACACACCCAAAGGCATCATAGGAATTCTCTGAGGCATGCTAACTAAACAGGAAGTGCTGTTTCCTACACAGGATGGAGGCCTTCAGTGTTGGCTCTGCCATGGTGTCCTGTAAAGAGTTTTAGGACAGTGATGGAGCTTCTGTCAGAGTCATTAGTGGAACAAACTGCTTTGAGGATGATGTAAGCGTTGTTGTGCAGCAGCGATGTTGAACCTGCTGTAGATATCGAGTGCTGTGAAAGCGAACGTGACCTCTGTGACCCCGGGCTGGTTTCTGTGTGAACATCAGTCACACCACATGTCTGGAGGTCACTGTGGGTGTGTTTGAACTGGGTCACAGCATAGTTGCCAGCTTCCTGCATTAAAACTGCTGTTAAGCTAAGCTAAAGCTAATCTTTGGCCTATAATGAGTGTCTGTAACTTTGTGCATTTTTACACAAATTGCCACGTGACAACACTACTGTGAAAGTAAGAGGATGATAAGATGTACGAGTCACAGTGAAGACGGCGTTCCTCCTTCAGTGCTATTAGACACAGATTCTCTGAAACTCTTTCTACTCGAACATTTTCCCTCATGTGTTGTTTGTTTTTCTGACACTTCCCTCCAAACTTTCTTGTTGCCGTCCCTTTAGATTGAGAACGATTCCGATCATCAGACCATTCGGTAATTATTAAAGATGCAAGCTAACCTGAACCAAGTCTTCGCCTGTTCTGTAGGGGTGGCTGGAGGTCAGGAGGTTGAGCAGGTCTACTAATCTAAATTGATTCAAAGTAGGGCTGAGCGATATGGCCTAAAATTCATATCGCGATATAATTTGAAGCATGTGCGGTAACGATATATTCTTTTCTTCTGTATAACATATTTTCCACACTAAAAATCCTTTAATTTTCTCAAAAATCTAGAGTGTGCCTTATGTATGAGTTCTGGTTGTGCTTACTGACCTCGAACCGATTTTGGCTGCAGAAATCTGTTAAAAAATGTTTTAGTACAACTTTGGTAAGCTGCACTGCTTGATGGATTGTCAGAGCATTACGGCTGCCGTAGTGAGGAGCTTCGCGGAGTAATCTGGGTCCAAAACTCCGTCCCCTTCAGGTCCCAAAGTCAAACGAACACTAAGAGTTAAAAATGGTCTAAATTCTTTCATCTTTAATTAAATCATCAGCGTTGCTGCTTTATCGGGTGTAACAATAAATTTTTACATCCAGGCATCCATGAAAACAGAAGTTATTAAATTTAACGGTGTTAGAAGTTAACAGGAAGTTTTTTTCCACTCGATAAAAGGTAATGTGAGGGATTCTGGTGGTCAGGGACAAATGCAATCGCATAGCAGGATGCTATACACGGGGCAAACTTCAGTCAGGAGAACAACTGAGATCATTCATCCACAATACGAGGTTAGTTGTTAATATACTGCAACAACATGGGAACAGAACAGCTGCCAGAGAATTCAACATTAATGAATCAAAGTTACGGAAGTGGAGGAAGCGCAGTTTTTGGCTTTCCCCATATTTCAAAAGTGCTTCATCTCTTTGCTATGACTGTCGCCCGCCATAATTTAAAGATGATAATGGTTTTAGCCGCTGCGATGCTTTCGACCAAAACAGGCGCAGCTTGATGACATCATCAACATGCGCTATTGCGATAGAGCGATATAGTCAAAGTCTCTATCGTTGGCCAAATTTATATCGTTTCTATCGTATATTGTTTATATCGCCCACCCCTAATTCAAAGTATCTTTGGGCAACATACCACACCCCAAACAGCTTTTTGATGCATTCGTTGGACTGTGAATGTTAGGTAGAAAGCACTCAGACATAGAAACAGTGCTCGGGTGAATGTTTTTCAAAGCACAGAGTGCTCCGGCAAAACAGAAGAGAACTGTATAAGAAGCAGTTCATTTTCACTTCAGGTCTCTTTTCTTTTAGTGTGTCGCTGGTTTGTATTTACACACATGTGCACCGGCACAGATGTGGGGTTCCTTCAAATGAGTTCGCAGGTGCCTCAGCTTCATTAGCTTTATAGTTTTCATTTTAACTGTCCACCTCTGGCTTTGGTAAGATGATGAATAATGATGGTCCGGCTGTGTTAAGTTAACTTTCGGCTGAACTTTAACTCATTTCCATTGTTCTGGTAATTGTGTCTGTTTTCTTGTTTGGTGTATCTATGTAAGCTAAAGCTGGACTCATTCATGTTTCCACATGAAGCACATATCAGGAAACAGATGATTGTTCACTGCTCTGTTGTGATACTCATGTAATCCAGCATCACTCAGGCTTTTTACTGGAGAGCTGGCAGCAGATTAATTATGGTGGCTGGTGGGATATTGCTTTCACATTCAAACAGCCAAAGATATGTACTGATATTAAGATAACTTACTAACATCATAAACGGCGATTCAGGCGTGTAGATATGTAACCCAAATCTGTGGAAGTGTCTCAGGTGACCATCAGCTGACATCATCCCATCCAGAATGGTTGAGATATTAAAATATTCTATGAATATTTTACATTTGAACTGATGGTCGACGTTCCACAACCCTGCTCTCTGTGTGACGTCAGTTGGAGACGCAGCTCGATGTCAGAGCTGAGGCTGCTCCTTCAGCTCCTCTGGGACGTTCAGTAAACGGTGCGAGCGCTAGCAGGCGGCAGGGTAGATGTGTGCAGATGGTATTGACGGTATAGTGACAGCATGTTGATTATCCAGCCTGTGGGAGGCTGGGGCCTGTCTGGACGTCAGATGGGAGTCACAGCACAGAGGAGTGATGAGACAATCATACGGAGAGGGAGAGGGAGAGGAGGGCACATGTCAGGGCCAGAGGACGAAGACTATCAGCTGTCTGTCTCAGCTGACACGCACACAGTGCGATCCTGATCAGATTAGCTGCAGTGACACTCGAACATGAACTTCAGGAACAGCCTGTAGCACCCCCGGCTCTCGTGTGATGTGTTAAAGATGAAGATTACAGCGCGGCTCTCCTGCAGATCTATTCAGGCTTTGTATATTTATCAGCTCGTCGTTCTGTTTCACAGCCTCTGCTCGGTATCAGTTCCTGCTGTGTTTAATGTAATGATGTGCATCGAGCCCCCTCACAGACAGGAGCTTTGCGACGCCTATATATCTGTTCTTTTTTTAACATCGCCCCCATCAGGGTTCAAATCTGCTGAAATGAGCATCTTCTATTATTTGTATAATGTTTAATTATGCATTAGGTTGTGGTGGGTGCATTAAAAGATTCAAGTAAAATCCTCATTACATTTGCATAAGTGACAACGTTTAAATGAGTACAAATGCATAGGCTGAAGTCCATTTAGTACCCATACATGAAAGAGCCCACATTAGTTTTATTCATTTCATTTTCAAAGTTCTAAAACTTGAGGTAAACATACCCAAACAGATTCAATCTGACCTGAAACTTCCATAAGAAGAGCATCAATATTAATAATAGACCTTAATGGGCTTATAACGTAGTTGGATTGATGGGTTAATTTAAACTAATTAAAAGTCCCGCACCTCTATTTTAACAAGCTTCCTCCAACGGAAGCTTTCCAGCCCGTGAGGACATTCAGTAAGGGTAAAATGTAAATAGACAGGATATTTTTTATTTATATTTGTGTTGTTCAGCTTTAAAAGATCATTTAAACAGTAAACTGAACATTGAAGAACATCTAATGTAGATGTCAATTTTGTTAAAACAGGAAATAAAGACTGTAAACATTATGTAATGATACAAAATCTCCATCCAATCAGGTTAATTAGTGAAATAATTGGGTCCAATAAGAGCAAATCAGGTTCTCGGGTAGCACTGAATAGGGCTGGGCCATATCATTATCTTTCACGGTAATACCGGTATGATGTTGGGCAACGATAAGAAAATGAAATATGGCGATAGAATATGGGTAAAACGCGCATGTGCAGCGCCTTTGTTTACATACGCACACGCCGGAAAAAGCATGGCGGCGACGGAGAATGAGAAGAGCGAAAGTGGATCGTTGAATGAAACCAATGAACCAGAACTGGTTTGTAAAAATGCTGCAGCTTCAGTGGTGTGGAACTGGTTTAGCTTTCGTCCGTCAGATACATAACAAAGCACTATTTTTGGTAGAGCATGCTAGCGGGCTGTCGTTATTACCGTGTTGTTTGGAAAATACGGCGCACTTAAAATCAATCCTTTGATTTTTCTGAAAGTCGACAGAGCCCCTTATAATCCCGTGTGCCTTATGTATGAACTCTGATTGTGTTTACTGACCTCGAGACGATTTTATGTGCACGGCACTCGAAAATCTGTCAGATGTTTCAGTATGACTTTGCTAAGCTACGAAGCCGCACCGCATGATGGATTGTCGGAGCATCAAGCGGCCATCATATAGCCCGATGGGCGGGGCTGAGATAGATTTTGGTCGCCCGACCGGAGATATTGCTAGCCCCGGGACGTCGGGCTAGCGATTTTGCGAGTCCTGTTACGGCTATCGTAGGCAGGAGCCCCGCGGAGTGATACGTACTGTGGTTCAACATAATATTACCGTATTGTGTGTGTATAACCTCTTTTTAAGTGTTGTGGATATTATACATGGTTATGCTGAGGATATGTCGGCCAGTTTCCACTGGAAATGCCTTTTGGTTAAACTGTCAGCAAAGAATTTGCATTTGCTCTGTTAAATGTTTATATAACTGTAATGCACATAAAATAGCTGCTTGTTTAAGTGAAAATACATTGATAGGGGTTTTTTTTTTTTTTGCACTAATAAAGTTGTGGAGTCGTAAAGTATTTTGTCTGGTGTCAATTATATCGTCAGTTATATCGTTATTGTAAATTTTGAAATGTATATCATGATAAATATTTTTGGTCTTATCGCCCTGCTCTAGCACTGAATAAAAAACAGACCTGACCGTTTTTTTGGAAATCGCTGTGCGTGCTCGACGACACCTCTGAAAACCCAAACGTATCAACTCCACCCTGCACAGGAATAACTGAGGGCACCTCCACCGTCTCTGAGTCTCACTGCAAATGAAAACCTTGGACAGATCTTACAAATATTAGTGTATCCTCTGTTAATGGAAAACGTGATCATTTGCAGTTTGCTTATCAGTCAAGTAAAAGTGTGGATGGTGCTAAACTGAACCGGGTCTGTAAGCAGCTTGAAAAAGCCCGCTCTCGCACTGAACTCACATTTTAAACTTTCTTACTAAAAGAGTTTAACACATTCTTGTTAACTGTCCAGTAGGATTGATTGTTTCTCCTATGTTTGCTGACAGCTGCAGGACTTTTTATGAAAACAGATTAATAGTTGGGGTTTCTGATGTCCTCTTGTCCTTGCTGTCCCTGTCCGTGGTCCTGACACACCTTAGTTTGTGAAATAGTGTGGAGATAACTACCTGCACCTAACTGTGTCAACAACAAAAGAACTGATCAACGACTTCAGATGCTGTAACACCGTAACACTGCAACACCAAGTATAAAGCCGGTGTATTGACAGCATGGACGTACAGATCCTGCAGTCTTACAGATATCTCAGCACGATCTTTCACCACCAACTCAAGTTGACTGTGAACACGAAGACCATCATAAAATGGAGGTAGCAGAGAATATATTTGTCAAGGTCGTTGAAATCTTTTAATTTTAATGTAATATCTAATGTTTTTAATTTATTAAAGTCTTTCAACATTTTCTCTCTTCTGCTGGTTTAATGTTTCATCTGTTAAGAATAGAAACTCCCAGCATTGTTCACACCTGCTCTAAAATCATAAGCTCATGCACAGAGACGTGTGGTCATGCTGGGAAACTCAGGTGATCAAGAAGGTCAAACACATTATTAACCATCCTGACCTGTTTTATCATCGCGCTTTGGGAAGTGGCTCTCAGCTGCCCCACAGGAACAAACAGAGATTTAAAATCTTGGATTCCTTCAGCTGTTAGATCAACATGGGTCAGTTTGAGTGATTTTTCTGTCACTGTTCATTTTTAGACATTGTTGTTCTTATTCTATATTAATCGAGTTATTGATTCTTATTTTTATTATTTATTTATTTTGACCTCATTGTTTGTTGATCTGCCTGTTGATACGCAGGAGTGTTTGTGATTATCTACAGCTACTTTCAGTACCATTGATATTCATTTAGACATTTAGAGTTAACTTCAATAATTACTTCCTCCAAACCATCAACGTGTCTTTTAGACCCCATTCCTACAAAACTGCTCAAAGAAGTCCTGCCATTAATTAATTCTTCAATCTTAAATATGATCAACCTATCTCTAATAATCAGCTATGTACCACAGGCCTTCAAGCTGGCTGTAGTTAAACCTTTACTCAAAAAGCATCTCTAGACCCAGCAGTCTTAGCTAATTATAGGCCAATCTCCAACCTTCCTTTCAGTTCAGTTCAGTTCATTTTTATTTCAAACATTTCAAACATGTGCCTTCACAATCATTACAAAATATCATTCCATTATTTGTTTGAAAAGGAGTAGGCTGAAGTATTTACTTATTTGTCCCTACCCCCTCAAGTTTTACCTCTCATTCATTTAATTTTTTTTTTGTCTTAAATTAAACAAACAACATATGAAACATATAAACATATGAAGTAAAACAAAACATAACATACATAAATCAAAAACAAGAAATTAGCAAGCCCCACCACAGTATAGTTTCTTTCATATGAAAAATACAGAATGTGTATATTTGCAGATACACAAGTTATGGAAAAACAACAAACCAAAACAAAACAAAAAAACAACCAAAAAAGAACCGCAACACCATTACCAGCAACATTACCATCCTGGGTTAACCCCGTTTTCTTCATTCTTATACTTATTTAAAATTAGGTTTTTATATTTTACTTTAAACTGTTTTATGTTTTGACTGTCTTTTATTTCTTCTGTTAGACTGTTCCATAATTTAACTCCTGCAATTGAGATTGACATAGTTCTTAAAGTTGTTCTAGCACTTTGTATTTTTAAATTCCATTTCCCTCTTAAGTTATACCCACCTTCTCTTTCTATGAACAATTTACAGATTTCTTTGGGAAGCAATTTATTTCTGACTTTATACATTATTTGCGCTGTTTTAAGCTTCACCAAGTCTTGGAATTGAATAGCTTGCATTTTGACAAAGAGTGCATTTGTATGGTCCCTGTACCCTACATTATTTATTAATCTAATGGCCCTTTTCTGTATTATAGTTATTGTTTGTGTGTTACTTTTGTATGTGTTTCCCCAGACCTCTACACAGTAGCTCATATATGGCAGTAGTAAAGCACAGTATAAAATGTGCAGTGCTTTCTGATCCAACATATGCTTTGCTTTTCCCAGGACGGCAATGCCCCGTGCCAATTTCCCCCGAACATAAGTAATGTGTGGCTTCCAACAGAGCTTGTGGTCAATGATCACCCCAAGAAATTTTATTTCATTTACTCTTTCTAAATATACATTGTCAACACATATTTCTACTTCGATGTTTTTCTTTTGGTTTCCAAACAACATAAATTTGGTTTTATCGAGATTCAATGATAATTTATTTATATCAAACCACTTCTTTAATATCGTTAATTCCTGTGTGATCATTTCCAAAACCTGTGGCAATTCCCCACCTGCACACAGTATATTTGTGTCATCTGCAAATATTACAAACTTTAAAATCTCCGATACTCTGCAGATATCATTTAAGTACATAATAAACATTTTTGGACCCAGTACTGAACCTTGAGGTACTCCACAAGCTATATCCATCAAATTAGATTTATATTCATTTATTTGTACATATTGTTGCCTATTCCCTACATAGCTTTTTAACCATTCCAAAACCACTCCCCTAAACCCGTACTTTTCCAGTTTTTTTAATAGAATTTCATGATTAACAGTATCAAACGCCTTCTTTAGATCTAAGAAAACTCCGAGCGCATACCTCTTATTATCCATACATTCCGTTATCTTTTCCATTAAATCTATCAGTGCCAAAGCTGTTGATCTGTTGTTTCTGAACCCATACTGACTATCTGTCATTAATTCATATTTTTCCACAAAACTGTCAAATCTTTTTATGAAGAGTTTTTCCAGTATCTTAAAGAACTGGGAGAGTATTGACACTGGTCTATAGTTTGTAAAATGATGTCTTTCACCGGTTTTGTAAATGGGAATAACTTTAGCAACTTTCATTTTTTGTGGAAAAACTCCATATCAAACACCCTTGAAAGAGTAGTTGTCACACAGCTAACAGATCATCTGAAGAGATACTGTCGACCGTAATATCCTATTAAAGCGATTAGAGCACGCTCTAGGTATTAGAGGTACTGACTGCACTGCAGTGGTTTGGGGCCTTTTATACAATGATACAAAGTTCATAGGATAATTCTATTGATGTTCATAAGTTTGAATATTAAATGAACAGTAGATAATCTTCTGTCAGTTTGGGCCAGCCCACCGTCTGGTGACATCATCCGGTTAGTAAGGTGGGCAGTTTAATGTCTGATGAGCAGTGTTGGTCCTGTGGGGGTGCACTGATTGCTGTGGGATGTTATGTGTGCGTGAATGATAAGTGAGTATTAACATGTGTTGCATTTTGCCTTTGTTCATGCTGGTACTGTAATGTGTTTATCATTTAGGAGCTAATGTTGTCCATAGTTGGAGTGGTAGGCCACGCATGCAACGCGTGAGTTCACCCTCATTTCATATGGTAATTTATGTTGTTAGCTTATCCTGGTTTAGCTTTGTTGACGCATGTGCGGTCTCTCATATGTCCGTAATGTCATTCCCGTGTTAGCAGAGCTTCTCTGTATGTTGTACGTGGTGCTTGTGATTGTTTACTTTAAAATAGAGTTTGTAGCGGACAATTAGTCACGAGGATTAATAAAATGCCGATCGTAGTTCGACCGAAAGTATCACGTTCCCGCTTGCCCTTCACAATAAGAGCATTCCGGTGGATTATAATGGGGAAGCTTTTACCTTTGTACAACTACCGGAAGTCCTATGTACCTATGTAACTACGGTAACTTAACCTCGCATTAATGCTGTTTAGTTGCATAGTGTGAGCAGTTTGCAGTGTACAATATTTTTCTGATCTTTATATATGGTTATGTTAACTATATTGTATTATGTCTATATCTGAGTATGTCAGTTGTCTATTCTCTTTATTTATCGTTATTTGTATTTTTAATTTCCTTTGTAGAAAACCACACATATACACATGCAACTGTTTTACTGCCCCGGGAATTGAGTTGTGACAATAAAGTGCCTCAAACCGAACCTCAAGCTCCTTCTTCCATACTCTGGGACAATTTGACCTTAAGTGCTATTCTGGCCGACACACCGGGGTGACCGTAGTGCTAAAGACTGATTCAGTGCCACAGTCGTACCTATCTTTGATATCTCCACTACAATCATACCTATCTATCAGACTCCAGTTTGTTAATGTAAATGGAGAGTCTTCTTCACACACTAAGTTTAACTATGGACTTCCACAGGGTTCAGTGCTAGGACCAATTCTGTTTACATTATACATGCTTCCCTTAGGCAGCATCATTAGAAGACATAGCATACATTTTCACTGCTATGCAGATGACACCCAGCTCTATCAGTTAATCCAAAATGCTGCAGCAAGAGTCCTGACAGGGACTAGAAAGAGAGAGCAGATTTCTCCTGTTTTGGCTTCCCTTCATTGGCTTCCTGTTAAATCCAGAATTCAAAATCCTGCTCCTCACATACAAGGTCTTAAATAATCAGGTGGGCGTCCGGGTACACACCGGCTCACTCCTTGGCGGCCGCTTGTCGGGGCCTGGGGCCTGGGGCTCGCTCGGGCCCCTTTGGAGGTGGGGTGCCCCCGGCCTCTCGGCCTGGGGCTCGGTCACTCAGGCACAGCTGGGGGCCGGCGGAGCTCACGGGCGCGTCACTGCAACTCCCCCTGACTTCTGCTCCGCGGCTGCTGGGCGAGCCCTCATCTGGGACTCTCCTCAGCTCTTACTGGAACAGTGGCGCGGCTGCCCCTCTGTTGGTCTTCCATGGTCTCTTGTGTTCTGGGGGCCTCTGGATGTCTGGAGTTTTGATCTCCTCCATACCCGCTTCACACCCTGGAGGACGGGGCTGTGGCCCCCCCACACTCCCTAGCAGATCATTACATGGAGAAACCTTTGGAATGCAAGCATGCTGATCCACACAGGTATGCACACATGGGTATTCACAGACGCGGACTAAAGCTTTCTTGGCTGCTGCCTCAAAGCACACTGTGCGCTGTCTATCTTGCGTGCTGCACAATATCGTTTATTATTTAGTAAATATTGATATCTATGACTAGCTAGTCTATTGTGATGGTGCTTTGTTTTCTCTATTATTATGTTGCTCTTTGTTGTTTGCTGTCTCCTCTGTTTGCTGTCTCCTCCTGGGTCACCATACAGGTGACCCAGGAGTTCTTTTTTTTTTTTCTCTCTCTTCCCCCCCCTTCTCACCGTCTCTTCTCCCCTTTGGTTTTCTTTCTTTCTCTCCCCCTCTTTCTCTCATTCATTCCCCCTGTCCTATTTATTTAAAAAAAAAAAAAAAAAAAAAAAAGACAAAGGATGAACTGAAGCTCTGCCATCACGTAATGTTGCATACTGCTGTTTCTGATGTCATTTAGAGGAAAAAAAACAAAACAAAAAAAAAAAAACATCCTCCTCTCTGCCCCTTAATGCTCTCTTGTCGCTATGGTAATGTGCAAATACTTCTTTCAAAATAACACACACAACTACAACACGGTAAAGATCAAGGGAAACCGAGTTAACGATAAAAATCCTGAAAACCATCAATTTCACACCCGAGCCTCAACTCTCACAGCCCGGTACCAAACGACTGACGGACCGGTACGGGTCCGTGGCCCAGGGTCGGGGACCGCTGCTGTACAGTATACAGCACCTGGAGGTGACTGCTGCTGTGATTCGACACTTTAAAGTTAAATCGAATTGTTCTTGTAGAAAAGTATAACATGTTCTCTTTAAGCATGGCCCTGGCTCTGAATTCCTAGTGAAACCCAATCATACTCGGTTACGCTTCACCGCCTAATTGACTTTTAATTAATCTCCTTAATATTTGGACAAGCACAGACCTTAGCTAAAGGTGTTGTTAGCTGTACACCTGTATCAGGGAGGTAATGGATCTTTGTCAGGTGGGTGGATAAGCTTTGCACTACCCTGGAAATATGGTGTGTCAAAGAATATGACAACGCTGTGGTCTCCACAAGGAATCAGCTTCTCCATAGAAAAGATCCATTTGTACAGAAATGATAACAAATAGGCTGTAGTGCATTTAGGACTTTTATTTTGACAGTGAAGATTGTGATTTTCAGTGAATGGTATGAACAGGTTTGTCAGCGCTCCTGAAAAAGCATGATGTTAGGAAATGGTTAGAAAAATAAAATACTGCTGATACAGATGAAGATGCAGGTGCACAAAGATTCTGATAGCAAGTCATGAACAGATCATCTTTCAAAGCTCCAATGGAGACTTTAGTTAGAGTGGAAAATACAAGGTTGAAAGAGCAAGGGCTTCTTTTGAGAGGCAACAGTCTGATGTCTAATAGCCCAATTTGCTCCTGTCAGAACTCAAAGCTGGAAACTATTCTTTGGTGGATATCAAAATCAACAAAGTGCCTAATGTTAGAGGATTAAAGGTAGGCAGAGGGGACGTGGAAAGACTGCCTCTTCACTAAACAGATGCTGTTTTTTTACGCCTGTTATAGGAGATCCAGTTTGCTCATTTACACCCCTTTATATTTTGTGCTAGCTAATGAAGTTTTGTATGATGCAGCAGTTATTGTTCATACAGATGATAGTTAATGGTTTCAAGGTTGCTCGGATGTTTAGGTGCGACCAAAGTCCGCAACACACGTTGTTTGGAAACAGATCTAACTCACCTGTTTAAATTGTATTAAGGCTTAAATTTTGAATTATTAGGGGCGTGGCCTCTTTGACTGACAGGTGGATGGGGACACAGGTGGCTGTAGCTGCTAGCTGACTGCTAGCCTTAACCTCAGCTTAGGGCTGTTCAATATAACAATATATATCGGATGACGATATAAAAACGTCCATCGTTTCATTTTACGCTATCGTTTGTTTCGTGGTGTTGCAAAATAAACTGTTTACAGCAATATTTTTTCATCGTTTTGATGGTCACTGTAGTGGCTATATTAATTTAAAGTTCTCTCTTTCTCTTATATTTAATATAACCACACTACGGACGGACAAGCGTCTGTTTTTATGCATTGTCGTTAGCAACAACAATGGTAAAACCATCACGGGTCCGCTTGTTTATTTTCCACATAAACCTTTCACAATAAAGCTCAAGATCCTGTTGAGACTTTTCAAAATAAACTGAATCTTGTGAAATAGTATGCAGAGTATTTACGGATGAGAAGCAAAAAAGAGCCGTCAGGTGCTAACAAATAAGCCTTAGACTCAAACGTTAGAACAGGCTTTTCCCTGCAGCACGCCGCAAAGAAAACGGCGGCCGTTACAACCTATGTCGTTTCATGCATCGGTAAAACACTTGACTCCAGATACACGACGCCCAGCTGGAAACACTTCAGCTTCCCGAGATTCACAGAATTTACAGAAAATGTTACATTTTTGTGATTTACAGTGGGGCAAAAAAGTATTTAGTCAGCCACCGATTGTGCAAGTTCCCCCACTTAAAATGATGACAGAGGTCAGTAATTTGCACCAGAGGTACACTTCAACTGTGAGAGACAGAATGTGAAAAAAAAATCCATGAATCCACATGGTAGGATTTGTAAAGAATTTATTCGTAAATTAGGGTGGAAAATAAGTATTTGGTCACCTCAAACAAGGAAAATCTCTGGCTCTCACAGACCTGTAACGTCTTCTGTAAGAAGCTTTTCTGTCCCCCACTCGTTACCTGTATGAATGGCACCTGTTTGAATTCATCATCTGTATAAAAGACACCTGTCCACAGCCTCAAACAGTCAGACTCCAAACTCCGCCATGGCCAAGACCAAAGAGCTTTCGAAGGACACCAGGAAAAGTATTGTAGACCTGCACCAGACTGGGAAGAGTGAATCTACAATAGGCAAGCAGCTTGGTGTGAAAAAATCAACTGTGGGAGCAATCATCAGAAAATGGAAGACATACAAGACCACTGATAATCTCCCTCCATCTGGGGCTCCACGCAAGATCTCATCCCGTGGGGTCAAAATGATCATGAGAACGGTGAGCAAAGATCCCAGAACCACACGGGGGGACCTGGTGAATGACCTGCAGAGAGCTGGGACCAAAGTAACAAAGGTCACCATCAGTAACACACTACAACGGCAGGGAATCAAATCCCGCAGTGGCAGACGTGTTCCGCTGCTGAAGCCAGTGCATGTCCAGGCCCGTCTGAAGTTTGCCAGAGAGCACATGGATGATACAGCAGAGGATTGGGAGAATGTCATGTGGTCAGATGAAACCAAAGTAGAACTTTTTGGTATAAACTCAACTCGTCGTGTTTGGAGGAAGAAGAATACTGAGTTGCATCCCAAGAACACCATACCTACTGTGAAGCATGGGGGTGGAAACATTATGCTATGGGGCTGTTTTTCTGCCAAGGGGACAGGACGACTGATCCGTGTTAAGGACAGAATGAATGGGGCCATGTATCGTGAGATTTTGAGCCAAAACCTCCTTCCATCAGTGAGAACTTTGAAGATGAAACGAGGCTGGGTCTTCCAACATGACAATGATCCAAAACACACCGCCCGGGCAACAAAGGAGTGGCTCCGTAAGAAGCATTTGAAAGTCCTGGAGTGGCCTAGCCAGTCTCCAGACCTCAACCCCATAGAAAATCTGTGGCGGGAGTTGAAAGTCCGTGTTGCTCGGCGACAGCCCCAAAACATCACTGCTCTCGAGAAGATCTGCATGGAGGAATGGGCCAAAATACCAGCTACTGTGTGTGCAAACCTGGTAAAGACCTATAGTAAACGTTTGACCTCTGTTATTGCCAACAAAGGTTATGTTACAAAGTATTGAGTTGTATTTTTGTTATTGACCAAATACTTATTTTCCACCCTGATTTACGAATAAATTCTTTACAAATCCTACCATGTGGATTCATGGATTTTTTTTTTCACATTCTGTCTCTCACAGTTGAAGTGTACCTCTGGTGCAAATTACTGACCTCTGTCATCATTTTAAGTGGGGGAACTTGCACAATCGGTGGCTGACTAAATACTTTTTTGCCCCACTGTATATCCTTATCGGATAGATATTTTATATCGGGATATCAGATTTTGGTCATATCGCACAGCCCTACCTCAGCTAACTGGAGTCCCTGAAATGGACCTCTGGACTAGGGCTATGCGATATGACCAAAATTTCGCATCCCGATATGAGACATTTATTGTCCCGACAACGGTATATATCACAAAAATTTTACATTTTCTGTAAATTATGTGAATGTTGTGCAACTCGATTTGCGTCGAGTTTTTTTCTATTTCAATTCTAATGTTTGATTCTAAGGTTTATTTTTTTAGCACCTGACCTCTCTTTTTTGCTGCTCATTCATAAACAAGCATACTCTTTCACGTGATTGAGTTTATTTTGAAAAATCTCAACAGGATCTTCATCTTTATTGTGAAATGTTTATGTCGAAAAGAAACAAGCGAACAACGGAGCCACGCAATAGTTTTACCGTCGTTGTTGCTAACATCAACGCATAAAAACAGTCCCTTTTCCATCTGTACAGGGAGTGCAGAATTATTAGGCAAATGAGTATTTTGTCCACATCATCCTCTTCATGCATGTTGTCTTACTCCAAGCTGTATAGGCTCAAAAGCCTACTACCAATTAAGCATATTAGGTGATGTGCATCTCTATAATGAGAAGGGGTGTGGTCTAATGACATCAACACCCTATATCAGGTGTGCATAATTATTAGGCAACTTCCTTTCCTTTGGCAAAATGGGTCAAAAGAAGGACTTGACAGGCTCAGAAAAGTCAAAAATAGTGAGATATCTTGCAGAGGGATGCAGCAGTCTCAAAATTGCAAAGCTTCTGAAGCGTGATCATCAAACAATCAAGCGTTTCATTCAAAATAGTCAACAGGGTCGCAAGAAGCGTGTGGAAAAACCAAGGTGCAAAATAACTGTCACGGACCGCCGGGGCAGACCGTGTGGAGAGTGCGTGGAGGACTCAGGTGCAGACACGAGTGACACGGGAGTAAACTTTAAACAAAAGCGAGCCTTTTATTGTGGCTGGTAACGCAAGAGAAACAAACAAGAATAAGGGCAGCTCAAAAGCAATAACTAAACAGAAGCCTAAACTGGGAATGAACTAAGGTAAGGCTATGAATACAACAGACCGGGCATGGAAACATGGAGGGTGGGAACACAGACGACGCGACGCAGACTACATGAAACACAGAGACTAAAGGAATGATCAGGGGAAGTGGCCACACATGGGAACGCAGCTGACACACATGAACTTAACGACAGGACAGGAGGAGTGAAACTGAATACACTGACAGTGAATGCAGGCCTTCAAAGTAAAACAGGAAACATGAGACATGAACCGGGGAGACGTAGTACAGGGGGAGGTGACATAACTGACAGCATGAACTTGACAGTACAAGACACACAGACATAAACACACGAAGGGCAAGGGAGACGTAATGCAAGGGTGGTATATACAGATGGCTGGACTAACTTAATGAACCTAAACAATCAATAAACATCAAAATAGACTAAACACAAAACACTGGGTCGCACGACCCAGGACTATGACAGTACCCCCCCCACAAGGGCTGGCTCCCGACAGCCCAAACCCAGGAACCAAAACACAAGCAAAACAGAAAACACCCCACCCAGGGCGGGAGGCGGGGGACCAGGACGGAGGGAACAAAACGAACCAAAAACAAGGAGCACGAGAACAAAACTGAGTCCACAAATACACAAAAGAGTCCAGAACAGGAAGGCGAATGTCCAAAGAGGCCCGAAGGCCAACCCGAGAGGCGACAACACAAAAGTCCAGTCCAACCGTTCCGGAGGCCGGCCACGGGAAAGGTGGCCACGGTGACAGAACAGATCCGGAGGCCGGCCGCGCGGAAGGCAGCGGTGGCGGCGAAGGCGGAGCAGTTCAGGGGGCCGGCAGTGCGCAAGGCAGTGGCGGCGGCGAAGGCGGAGCAGTTCAGGGGGCCGGCAGTGCGCAAGGCGGCGGCGGCGGCGACGGCGGAGCAGTTCAGGGGGCCGGCAGTGCGCAAGGCGGCGGCGAAGGCGAAGACGGAGCAGTTCAGGAGGCCGGCCGCGCGGAAGGTAGCGGCGGCTCTCCAGTGTCAGGCGTACTGGCCGAGGCCCGGTGGGCACAGGACCAGTCGAGGCGGGACCAGTCAAGGCGGGACCAGACGAAGCACAGGCTGAGGCGGGGCCAGGCGACGACTCTGAGGCTGGGCCAGGCGACGACTCTGAGGCTGGGCCAGGCGACGACTCTGAGGCTGGGCCAGGCGACGACTCTGAGGCTGGGCCAGGCGAAGCACAGGCTGGAGCTGCAGCAGGCGAAGCACAGGCTGGAGCTGCAGCAGACGAAGCAGAGGCGGAGGCTGGACCAGGCGTAGCAGAAGCAGAAGGTGGCTGGATGGGCGGCTCGGGCCCCCCAGCAGACATGGCATGGTGCTGGACGGGCTCCTCGGACCCTCCAGCGGAGACAGGCGGCCGGACGGGCCCCTCGGACCCTCCAGTTGACGAGGCATGAAGCTGGTGCGGTTCTCCTGAACCCCCAGCTGACGTGGAAGGAAGCTGAACGGGCTCCTCGGGCCCTCCAGCTGACGTGGCTTGAGGCCGGACGGGCTCCTCGGGCCCTCCAGCTGACGTGGAAGGAGGCCGGACGGGCTCCTCGGGCCCTCCGGCTGACGTGGAAGGAGGCCGGACGGGCTCCTCGGGCCCTCCGGCTGACGTGGAAGGAGGCCGGACGGGCTCCTCGGGCCCTCCGGCTGACGTGGAAGGAGGCCGGACGGGCTCCTCGGGCCCTCCGGCTGACGTGGCTTGAGGCCGGACGGGCTCCTCGGGCCCTCCAGCTGACGAGGCATGAGGCCGGACGGGCTCCTCGGGCCCTCCAGCTGATATGGCTTGAGGCTGGACGGGCTCCTCGGGCCCTCCAGCTGACGAGGCATGAGGCTGGACGGGCTCCTCGGGCCCTCCAGCAGGAAGAGACGGCTGAAGCAGAAGGCAGTCTGAGGCGGAGAGAAAGCTCACGCCATTCCTAGCAGGCTGAGAAGCAACCTGTACAGCAGACGTGGCATGAGGCTGAACGGGCTCCCCGGGCCCTCCAGCTGGAAGAGACGGCTGAAGCAGAAGGCAGTCTGAGGCGGAGAGAAAGCTCACGCCATTCCTAGCAGGCTGAGAAGCAACCTGTACAGCAGACGTGGCATGAGGCTGAACGGGCTCCCCTTTCGCCGTCTCCTGAACCTGGGCTTCATGTGGCGCGACTGTGAGAGCAACGCTAGAAAAAATCCTGGATCCTACAGAGTCAGGAATATGGTTTGTGATTTCATTGTGCGCTTCATAAAAACTGTTACACACAATCCTTTCATTATCACAACCCGACTCTGACTGGCCCTTAGTCTTAACCAGAGGTAGGTCGGCCACAGCATGGATGTTTATGAAATCATGGTTAATGGTGGAGCGGTCTTTGGCACCAGTTTCTTCGTAGCTGGGCCCAAAAAAGGGTAACCCAGTACACTCCACTATGACAGGCTCATGAGATGAGAAAGCACAGTCACTCACCTCCGTCATAGGAAGAGTCTGGGACAGAACTAGGACGGGTGCGGACTGGACAGCTGCTGCCCCCTCCTCTCCAGAGACCTCAGCGCAGTACAGACAGTCCTTAGTCGCTCCCTGAGGAAAGCTAGGCAGTCTCTCTTCAGACCCGGTAACTTGTTCACACAACGTTTCAAATCTGGCATGAGGTGGCGTAGCATTTGTTAAATTGTCAGAGGTAACAGAAGTTACTTCTCGATCACCCACACAACTAGGGCTGCTCGCTGATGGTTTCAACACATTAATTCGAAAGTCACATGACACAGAATACTTCGAGTCTGAACCTTTACTCCCAGCCTCCGACATTATTTCAGAGAAATCCACCGACTGCAGGTTCACTGTGTGAGACTTAACGTCCTCATCACTAGTTAACTCAGTAAACCCCTCTGACGTGGTAGGAAGACATAACACAGAAGTACAATGGTTGGTGGCTGTAAACAATGGTGGGTTGGTTATTACAGCGTTGCACTTTACAGACGATCTGTCCTGTACTGCGCTAAAAACCTGTGTAGAGCTGGGTGCTAGGTTAGTGCCGGCGGGCACAGACACATCTTCATTAACGGCAACATTAGAACTGTTGCTCATAGTACCAGGGTTAAACAACTCAAGAACAATACAGTTATTGTTTGCATCAGCACAACATTTAGGTTCAGAAGTCATGACGCTGAGGACACAGTCATCTTTATTGCTGTTAGGATTGTTAACTGGTTCATGGATGCTGTAACCTGCTGAATCAGCCGGGTCACAGTCAGACAAGAAGTCTTTATTCACAGCAGCCCCTGAAACACTCTCCTTTGACTTAAGGTCTTTGGCTATGGGGCTAGATACAATGTCAGAAACTGAGGCAGTGGTACTCACGACTGGATGGCTGATGGAAGTCAAAGCCTCAGATGGCAATAACCGAGGGACCTCCTTGGGCTGAGGCTCAGAGCGCCGGCGGCGAGAGTGCCGCTTCTTTCTATCCGTGGAAGCGGGCGGGGTGAGCGGTGGAAGTCCCTGGCAGCTCTGGGGACCCCCAAGAGCCAGTCGAGTTCCCCGGAAAGAGCGCTCGTCACGATCAGGAGCGAGCCACGGCTCCCTCCCGAACTCTTCCACTAGCTGTGCGCCTGCGGCGTGCTGCTGCCCCACGTGATCGACGTCCAGGACCCCCACAGCGTCCGCGGGATGCTTCGTGGAGGGCAAGACAGGACGTAGCAGTGCGCGACGGCGGCGAGAACGCCGCTTTCCCCTTGAAGCGGCTGTGGACAAAACCTGACTGTCCCTGGCGACCGGCTCCTCGTCCTCCAACCACATCCGTGCTAGAAAGACAGCAGGGGACGAGTGGTCCGATCGGGGCGGCGAGGGCGGGCGGCAGGTGTGAGGCGGGGCAGTTGGCGAGAACTCCTCCTTGGGGATGAGCCAGGGCTTCCAACGGAGCTCCTCCTCCCGATAAGCCCGCAACACCTGCTGACGCTCATCGTCACCAAAATCTATGGCCTCCATCGCCTCCGTGTGCTGGTCAGTGCAGCTTGACTGTGGCGGAAACGAGGAAGCCGATCCACGGTGAGGCGATGGCTGAGTGGAAGTGGACCTCAGCGTCCCACCTCTCACAGCCTCTGGCTCATGAGGCAGCGGCGATGACACCCGTTCACGGGACGGAGGTGTGGGTGCTGAGGCGGCATTCAGGACCCTCTGGGCCAGCGCACGGGCACGAAGCTCCTCCTTAAGGGGGCCCAGGGAGTCAAACGCCTCGACGAGGTGGGGGAGCTGTCGCAACCGTGGCTCCCGCAATAAAACGGCGTCCACGGCCGCCAATCCTGTGGAAACCACACTTGGATCCGCGCATCCGATGATGCGATCCATAATGCGGCAGAGCCGGTTCAGCTCCTCCCCTACCTCCTCTGAAATGTCCGCTGAGTCCGACATGGTCGCGTCGTACTGTCACGGACCGCTGGGGCAGACCGTGTGGAGAGTGCGTGGAGGACTCGGGAGTAAACTTTAAACAAAAGCGAGCCTTTTATTGTGGCTGGTAATGCAAGAGAAACAAACAAGAATAAGGGCAGCTCAAAAGCAATAACTAAACAGAAACCTAAACTGGGAATGAACTAAGGTAAGGCTAAGAATACAACAGACCGGGCATGGAAACATGGAGGGTGGGAACACAGACGACGCGACGCAGACTACATGAAACACAGAGACTAAATACACATGAGGAATGATCAGGGGAAGTGGCCACACATGGGAACGCAGCTGACACACATGAACTTAACGACAGGACAGGATGAGTGAAACTGAATACACTGACAGTGAATGCAGGCCTTCAAAGTAAAACAGGAAACATGAGACATGAACCGGGGAGACGTAGTACAGGGGGAGGTGACATAACTGACAGCATGAACTTGACAGTACAAGACACACAGACATAAACACACGAAGGGCAAGGGAGACGTAATGCAAGGGTGGTATATACAGATGGCTGGACTAACTTAATGAACCTAAACAATCAATAAACATCAAAATAGACTAAACACAAAACACTGGGTCGCACGACCCAGGACCATGACAATAACTGCCCATGAACTGAGAAAAGTCAAGCGTGCAGCTGCCAAGATGCCACTTGCCACCAGTTTGGCCATATCTCAGAGCTGCAACATCACTGGAGTGCCCAAAAGCACAAGGTGTGCAATACTCAGAGACATGGCCAAGGTAAGCAAGGCTGAAAGACGACCACCACTGAACAAGACACACAAGCTGAAACGTCAAGACTGGGCCAAGAAATATCTCAAGACTGGTTTTTCTAAGGTTTTATGGACTGATGAAATGAGAGTGAGTCTTGATGGGCCAGATGGATGGGCCCGTGGCTGGATTGGTAAAGGGCAGAGAGCTCCAGTCCGACTCAGACGCCAGCAAGGTGGAGGTGGAGTACTGGTTTGGGCTGGTATCACCAAAGATGAGCTTGTGGGGCCTTTTTGGGTTGAGGATGGAGTCAAGCTCAACTCCCAGTCCTACTGCCAGTTTCTGGAAGACACCTTCTTCAAGCAGTGGTACAGGAAGAAGTCTGCATCCTTCAAGAAAAACATGATTTTCATGCAGGACAATGCTCCATCACACGCGTCCAAGTACTCCACAGCGTGGCTGGCAAGAAAGGGTATAAAAGAAGAAAAACTAATGACATGGCCTCCTTGTTCACCTGATCTGAACCCCATTGAGAACCTGTGGTCCATCATCAAATGTGAGATTTACAAGGAGGGAAAACAGTACACCTCTCTGAACAGTGTCTGGGAGGCTGTGGTTGCTGCTGCACGCAATGTTGATGGTGAACAGATCAAAACACTGACAGAATCCATGGATGGCAGGCTTTTGAGTGTCCTTGCAAAGAAAGGTGGCTATATTGGTCGCTGATTTGTTTTTGTTTTGTTTTTGAATGTCAGAAATGTATATTTGTGAATGTGGAGATGTTATATTGGTTTCACTGGTAAAAATAAATAATTGAAATGGGTATATATTTGCTTTTTGTTAAGTTGCCTAATAATTATGCACATAGTCACCTGCACACACAGATATCCCCCTAAAATAGCTCAAACTACAAACAAACTAAAAACTACTTCCAGAAATATTTGATATTAATGAGTTTTTTGGATTCATTGAAAACATGGTTGTTGTTCACTAATAAAATTATTCCTCAAAAATACAACTTGCCTAATAATTCTGCACTCCCTGTAGTGTGGTTATATTAAATATAAGAGAAAGAGAGAACTTTAAGAAATTTTACAGTCATATTAAAAAAAGTTAATTTTCAGACAACATGAAACAAACTATAGCGTAATATGCAACGATTGACATTTTCATATCGTCATCCCAAATATATCGTTATATCGAACAGCCCTACTCTGGACCATGTTTGTGCTGTTGGAGTATCTCTGTCTGTGGATACAGATCGCTAACCAGGCTTGACAGCATGGGACCCTCGTTTTTACCAAAGCTAAGCTCTGCTCAGCTTCTCCTTCCATGTTTCTGCACTCTTTATCAGACTCTTTATCAACCACTGACTGATATGTTTATGAATCCTTGTATGAAATGTATTAGAAATTCACTAGTTCCAGGTCTTTGCTTTGATCACTTCATGCACATTCACGGCTGTCCTCAGTGCCATGTGGGCACATTGTAGCAGCATAGCATTTAATAGCATTGTGGGTAAGTACAGGTGGGAGTGGTGAAGGTGTGCAGAAGATGATTGTGTGTGGGAGGCAGGATGAAGGATGAATGGGGAGTTCTGAAGACTGGGATGAAGGGCACAGAGAGAGGAGAGAGCAACTGACAGCAAAAGAGATAAAGACTGGTGATGGACAAGTCTCATCCTTTCTCTGACGGCTTCATCAATAGCCCGAGGACTCGCACACTCGCACACACACAGATCCGTCTCTTGTGATCGACAGCTAGCAGGTGCCGGGTGAATGAAGTTGTCAGGCTGCTGCTGATCAGCTGCGCGTTGCCGTAACAGCAGCTGAAGGCTCAGCTTGACGCTTCGCTGCATCTGAAGGTGAGTTCTTGTTTTGTTGAACATGTGTTTCTGTTTATGTGACGGGGGCTTTAAGATTAAATCACACTTCTCCTCTCTAAGTTATTATGTAGCACATTTAACAGTAAAACAAGCCTGTCATGAAGATGAGTGGCAACGTGAAGGAGGTGGTCACAGGGGAGACTAACGCCCCGCATCAGGGCTGGCTAACACTTTACACTGTGATAAAGTAACGCACACTGACGGGTTGAACTTAAACATGACACGCACACAGGGCTGACTTCAGTTAAACTCCATCAGTGTGGCAGTTTACAACCTATCTGGGTCCTTGGTTGTCTTTCTTGTATTTTATTGTGTCAGGAGCTGTAGAAGAACTTTATTCACCGATACAACCAGTGCAAGTTGGAATGTGTATTAGTAAACATAAACAGTTTTATTATTGCATGGACTAAGCTATGAGTATGAATTACTGCTCCTGGAAATGCGCCTGTCTCCTGTGAACGTCGATGAAACCTCCGAGACACAAAATCATTAAAGTCTGTCCGTCGTGTCTGATAAGAACGCAGTGCGAGGACTGGCACTTCTCAGCAGAGATCTCCCTCTGCTGGTCAGACGTGCAGCTGCATCAGGGAAAAATATTGTAACTCTAACCCTTCCAACTTCACTTTGTGAACCTTGTTATACCAGTGAACAAACAGAGTGAAGCATGCACGATTACCTCCATATGTAACAACACGATGGTGACCACATATTTGTGTGGGTCATGTGTGCACGCTGGGGGTGATAATTGATTACAGTCCCCCACTCTTGCTCTGCTTTCCCTTCCACACATCTCTGCTGTGACGCTGTTTCTCCTCGTTAAAACCACCAAAGAGGTCATGTGACTGGTTTGCTTTCCATCACTGTCATCAGGATTCCTCTAAAATGTATGGAAGTATTTTATAATAGATGAACATCCATCTATGGTTCATCCGTCAGTTTCTCGCTCTTCAGCGAAGAACCCAAGCTATTTAAACTGCTCCACGCAAGACAAGAGCTCCTCTGTGACCTGGACTGGCATGCTGCCCGTCTGCAGCTGAGGGCCTTGGACTTGGAGTTCTCAAGAAGATGCCACAGACTGATGTGGATTATAATAAGGATTTTTGTAGATCCTGGGATGTTTGTGGCTTTGACACATTTCCTGGACGCTTGCTTACTCCTGTCATCAGCTTTCTTTTCATAATTAGTCTTAAGTCTTTACTTCCTCTCTCTTCTTCCCACGTTGTCACACCGTATTTTTCTTTGTGCTATTCAGACCTCTTTGATTTCTTCCCAACTTCCTCCCTTCCTTCCTTAGCCTTTAGTTAATTCCTCCTGTCTGTGTTAGCTACCTTATTAATTTTTCTTCATTTATTTTTTGCTTTTATTCTCTTCCTTCTTCCTTTTCCATTTTCACCCCGTTATGTCCTCCCCCCACCCTCTTCCTCTTCTGCCTGCCCACTGCTTTGTTCTTTTTATTCCTCTCGTTCTCCACATACATCTCACCCTCTCTGCTCTGCCTCTAATTGGGCTTTGAAGAGTTAACATTGAGATATGATATCCCATTCTGTGTTGCCTCCAGATATCCGTTAAAAAGGCACAGGCAGCACTCTCTATCACAGCTCAGACGCCAGATGTTGCTTGCATCTCCTCTCATTGCAGATGTAATGGGCCTGAATGCTGCAGTTTGTGACTTCACTGGCATCCATCCTGTGCGATGCAGCACCAGAGGAAAAACATGAGAGAGAGGGAGAGATGTAATTATCCTCCATTATCACTAAGTCTTTATTTCCCCCAGCAGCAGAAGGAAATCTCGTGTAGAAATGACAGCTATCAAAGTAAAGATGGGCGTTTTGTTTCAGACTCGAGATCTGCGGCAGTGCCATTGTTTAGCTCAGTGAGTGCAGTGTGTGTGTTTGAGGTTATGGTGGTAAATACTAACACTGACATTTTTAGGCTAAAACTGAGAAAACACATAAAATGCAGTCTTTGTTTTGTGTGAATATGATTCTCATCTCTGTGTTTTTAGGTACAGGTGATGGTTCACGAGGTGATGCCTACAGTCTGTATTAGGGCTGGGCCATATTATACCGTTCACGGTAATACCGGTATAATGTTAGGCAACGATAGGAAAATGAAATATCGCGATAGAATATGAGTAAAACGCGCATGCGCAGTGCCTTTGTTTTCATACGCACATGGCCGATTGTTGAGTGAAACAGATGAACCAGAATTGGTTTGTAAAAATGGTGCAACTTCAGTGATGTGGAACTGGTTTGGTGTTTGTCCGTCAGATACACGACAAAGCACATTTTTTTGCAGAACATGCAAGCGGCCGTCGTTATTGTCGTATTTGTTGGACTAAGATGCTCTTAAATCTGGGAGTAATCTGGGTCCTAAACTCCGTATTCTTCAGATCAAACGAACACTGCAGCATCACTGAGAGTTAAAAACTGTCTAAATTCTTTCATCTTTAATAAAACGATCAGCATTGCTGCTTTACCAGGTGTAACTATGAAGTTTAACTTCCAGGCATCCATGAAAACAAAAGTTATTACATTTAACGGAGTTAGAAGTTAGCAGGAAGCTAGCGGAAGTTAGCTCGCTAGTTTCGCTAGTTACCTAAGCATGATGTAGCATGTTCTGACTGAGAGATTTCTGAAAAAATTCAAACGTACCGCTCTGCTATCACTTCCAACATAAATGAAGACAGGAAACTAAACAGCAGTGACGTTTGTAGGGTTACTGAAGTTGGGCTAGCTGCTATATAATGATGTGCTACGTGATCGCTAGCGACACAGCTATGTTAGCATAACATAAACAGTGAAGCTGGAGGACGAACACTAACACTTTTCCACTTATAAAAGTTAACGTTAAGGTTCCTGATAGTTAGAGACAAATGCAATTGCATGGCAGGATGCTGTAAACGGACCAAACTTCAGTCAGGAGAACAACTGAGATAATCCATCCACAATACGAGGTTAGTCATTAATATACTGCAACAACATGGGAATAGAGCAGCTGCCAGAGAATTCAACATTAATGAATCAATGGTACAGAAGTGGAGGAAGCAAGAAGAATGAGTTTAATAAAGTTTGATTTATCTGACTGCTTTGTTTCGCTTAATGTGCCTTATAATCCCATGCACCTTATGGTCCGAAAAATACGTACTGCACACTGCAGTTTAATGTTGCAAAGCACCTCTTTTTAACTTCAGTGGATATTATACATGGTTATGCTCAGGATATGTCAGCCCATTTCTACTGGAAATGCCTTTTGGTTAAACTTTCAGCAAGGAATTTGCATTTGCACTGTTAAATTTTTATAAAGCTTTAATGTACATATAAACCAGCTTTTTGTTTAAGTGAAAATAAATGGAAGGTTGTCTTTTTGCGCTAGTAATGTTGTGGAGTTGTATTTTGTCTCGCATCAATTATATCGTCAGTTATATCGTTATCGCAAATTTTCAAATATATATCGTGATAAATATTTTTGGCCATATCGCCCTGCTCTAGTCTGTATTGAATCAGTTATCCAATTCAATTTTATTTATCCAGCGCCAAATCACAACAACAGTTGCCTCAAGGCGCTTTATATTGTACAGTAGATCGTACAATAATAGATACAGAGAAAAACCCAACAATCATATGACCCCCTATGAGCAAGCACTTTGGCGACAGTGGGAAGGAAAAACTCCCTTTTAACAGGAAGAAACCTCCGGCAGAACCAGGCTCAGGGAGGGGCGGGGCCATCTGCTGTGATTGGTTGCGGTGAGAGAAGGAAGACAGGATAAAAGACATGCTGTGGAAGAGAGACAGAGATTAATAACAGATATGATTCAATGCAGAGAGGTCTGTTAACACATAGTGAGTGAGAAAGGTGACTGGAAAGGAAAAACTCATCATGGGAATCCCCGGCAGCCTATGTCTATTGCAGCATAACTAAGGGAGGATTCAGGGTCACCTGGTCCAGCCCTAACTATATGCTTTAGCAAAAAGGAAAGTTTTAAGCCTAATCTTGAAAGTAGAGATAGTGTCTGTCTCCTGAATCCAAACTGGAAGCTGGTTCCACAGAAGAGGGGCCTGAAAACTGAAGGCTCTGCCTCCCATTCTACTTTTAAATACTCTAGGAACAAGTAGGCCTACAGTGTGAGAGCGAAGTGCTCTAATAGGGTGATATGGTACTACAAGGTCATTAAGATAAGATGGGGCCTGATTATTTAAGACCTTGTATGTGAGGAGCAGGATTTTGAATTCAATTCTAGATTTAACAGGGAGCCAATGGAAGGGAAGCCAAAACAGGAGAAATCTGCTCTCTCTTTCTAGTCCCTGTCAGGACTCTTGCTGCAGCATTTTGGATTAGCTGAAGGCTTTTCAGGGAGTTTTTAGGACTTCCTGATAATAATGAATTACAGTCGTCCAGCCTGGAAGTAATAAATGCATGAACTAGTTTTTCAGCGTCACGCTGAGACAGAATATTTATAACTTTAGAGATGTTGCACAAATGGAAGAAAGCAGTCTTACATATTTGTTTAATATGTGCGTTGAAGGACATGTCCTGGTCAGAAATGACTCCAAGGTTCCTCACAGTGTTACTGGAGGCCAAGGTAATGCCATCCAGAGTAAGAATCTGGTTAGATACCATATTTCTAAGATTTTCAGGGCCAAGTACAATAACCTCAGTTTGATCTGAATTAAGAAACAGAAAGTTAGCGGCCATCCAGGTCTTTATGTCTTTAAGACATTCCTGCAGTTTAACTCATTGGTGTGTGTTATCTGGCTTCATGGACAGATAGAGTTGGGTTTCATCAGCATAGCAGTGAAAATGTATGCTATGTCTTCTAATGATACTGCCTAAGGGAAGCATGTATAATGTAAACAGAATTGGTCCTAGCACTGAACCCTGTGGAACTCAATAATTAACCTCAGTGTGTGAAGAGGACTCTCCATTTACATGCACAAACTGGAGTCTATTAGATAGATATGATACAAACAACTGCAGCACAGTACCTGTAATACCTACAGCATGTTCTAATCGCTCTAATAGGATATTATGGTCGACAGTATCGAACGCTGCACTGAGGTCTAGCAGGACAAGCACAGAGATGAGTCCACTGTCAGAGGCCATAAGAAGATCATTTGTAACCTTCACTAAAGCTGTTTCTGTGCTGTGATGAGCTCCGAAACCTGACTGAAGCTCTTCAAATAAGCCATTCCTCTGCAGATGATCTGTTAGCTGTTGGACAACTACTCTTTCAAGGATGTTTGATATGACAGGAAGGTTGGAGATTGGCGTATAATTAGCTAAGACTGCTGGGTCTAGAGATGCTTTCTAAGTAAAGGTTTAACTACAGCCAGCTTGAAGGCCTGTGGTACATAGCTGATTATTAGAGATAGGTTGATCATATTTAAGATCGAAGAATTAATTAATGGCAGGACTTCTTTGAGTTGAGACTGCAACTCTGCTTCCTTGTCCCAACTCTGGATAGTTGGGAACAACAACTGGACTGTGAATAACTGACATCTGTTCAATAGAATCAATAACCATGAAAGCAGTAACAGCAATAAAGAACACCAAGTCAGTACCACCATGCACCCAACCGCTAATCCAGTACACCCAACCGCTAATCCAGTACACCCAACCGCTAATCCAGTACATCCAACCGCTAATCCAATACATCCAACCATCCAACTGCTAATCCAATGCATCCAACCATCCAACCGCTAATCCAATACATCTAACCATCCAGCTGCTAATCCGATTCATCCAACCGCTAATCCAATACATCCAACCATCCAACCTCTAATCCAATACATCCGACCTCTAATCCAGTACATCCAATAGCTAATCCAATATAGCCAACCATCCAAACGCTAATCCAACACAGCCAACCATCCAAATACTAATCCAATACATCCAACCGCTAATCCAATACAGCCAACCATCCAACCACTAATCCAATACAGCCAACCATCCAACCACTAATCCAATACAGCCAACCATCCAACCACTAATCCAATACAGCCAACCATCCAACCAACTGCTAATCCAATACAGCCAACCATCCAAACACTAATCCAATATATCCACCCGCTAATCCAATAAATCCATCCATCCAATTGCTAATCCAATATATGCAACTGCTAATCCAATATATCTAACTGCTAATCCAACATATCCAACCGCTAATCCAATACATCCAACCGCTGATCCAATATATCCAACCGCTGATCCAATAAATCCAACCGCTGATCCAATATATCCAACCGCTGATCCAATATATCCAACCGCCGATCCAATAAATCCATCCATCCAACTGCTAATCCAACATATCCATCCGCTAATCCAATACATCCAACCATCCAACCACTAATCCAGTACATCCAACCGCTGATCCAATATATCCAACCGCTGATCCAATATATCCAACTGCTGATCCAATATATCCAACTGCTGATCCAATATATCCAACCGCTAATCCAATATATCAAGCTGCTGATCCAATATATCCAAGCACTAATCTAATACGTCCAACCATCCAACCACTAATGCAATACATCCAACCGCTAATCCAATACTTCCAACCATCCATTCTCTAATCCAATATAGCCAACTGCTAATCCAATATAGCCAACTGCTAATCCAATATAGCCAACTGCTAATCCAATATATCAGAATCAGAATCAGAATACTTTATTGATCCCTGGGGGAAATTATTTTTTGTTACAGTGCTCCATTTTAAACCAACATTAAGACAAGACAGACAATACGCTAACTAAGAATAGTACAATATATACATATATATACATACATACATACATACATACATACATACATAAGTCACTTATAAATAAATATTTGGAAAAGAAACATGTGTAGTTGTAGCAGCAAACAGTGTGTTAAGTGGATGCGTTGTACAGGGAGATGGCCACAGGCAGGAATGATTTCCTGTGTCGTTCAGTGGTGCTTTTCGGTAATCTCAGTCTCTCACTGAACGTGCTCCTGTGACTGACCAACATGTCATGGAGTGGGTGGGAGGTGTTATCCAACATTGTCTTTATCTTGGACAGCATCCGCCTCTCCGACACCACCTTGAGGGAGTCCAGCTCCATCCCCACAACATTGCTGGCCTTACGGATCAGTTTATTAAGTCTGTTGGCATCTGCGACCCTCAGCCTGCTCCCCCAGCATGCAACAGCATAGAGGATCGCACTGGCCACAACAGACTCATAGAAAATCCTCAGCATTTTCTGGCAGATGTTGAAGGACCTCAGTCGCCTCAAAAAATAGAGACGACTCTGGATATCCAACCGCTAATCCAATATATCCAAGCACTAATCTAATACGTCCAACCATCCAACCACTAATCCAATATGTCCAACCACTGATCCAATATATCCATCCGCTAATCCAATAATCCAACCATCCAGCCGCTAATCCAATAAATCCAACCGCTAATCCAGTACATCCAACCATCCAACCTCTAATCCAATACATCCAACCATCCAACTGTTAATCTAATACAATACAGTCTGCCCCAGGGTAGCTGTGGCTACAACTGTAGCTTGCCTCCACCAGTGTGTGAATGTGTGTGTGAATGGGTGGATGACTGGGTGTGTAAGCACTTTGGGGTCCCTAGGGGGGACTAGTAAAAGCGCTATACAAATACAGACCATTTACCATTTACCATCCACACGCTTATCCAATACTTCCAACATCCAGCTGCTTATCCAATATATCCTACCGCTAATCCAACTATCCAGTATATCCACCCATCCAACCGCTAATCTAATACAGCCAGCTGCAAATCCAATATATCCAATCGCCAATCCAATATATACACCCATCCAACCCGGGAATAAGGGGGAGTAAAATTTTTTGAGTAACAGGTATATTTTTTAATATTATGTAACCACAAAACCAACTGATCGTGATATTTAAATTCTTAGCAGTTTAGTGCAGGACAAACTCGTTGCCTTGTCGTTCTGTGGTGAATTTACAGTGAAGCTCTGTGTTGGGCTGGTGCACACCAGCTGTGGCTGTCATGGTCACATAAATTGTATCAGGACTGAATTTGAATTTAAGCTTATGATGCCTAGATTCATCCGCTGAATTCCACCTTCCTACCAACTGTATAGTGCTGTGTACAGAGCCAGTACAAACCAGTGTACTCTCAGTGTAGAGGGTGAAATCAGCTAAGATAACTACTGCTGAGTAGAGTGCTTACATTTCATTGTGTTCAGTGTGTAGATCTGCAGGTCAGCTGATCACAGCATGTACAAAAAGAGAATCTGTGTACATGCTGTATGTTGTTATTATATTATTATAGCAGAAGGTTTAATTCGTTTTGCACAGACGTACCTAGTACAAACGTCCTGCAAAGAGCTGCTTTTACTTACATTTCAAAGCTGGTATTTTTTAACTTGAGTAACGACGCTGAATCTCTACTACAACTTTTACTGCAGTACCTTTTAACAAAAGTATCTGTATTTCTGCTAAAGTAAAGGATGTTGGTGCTTTTGCCATCTCTAATTACAGTGAAAAAGTGTGTTTGGACAGTTTGAGTCCACTGACCAGGTTGTGGGTTAGAAGCTGGTTGTGATAATGGTGCAGGTTCGAGGAGCTGCCCTCTCCTGTTGTTCTGCTAAAAGAGTTAGCACTCTGTGCTAAGGTTAGCTGGCTAATTATGGCCCCAGATCAAAAGCGTTTTTTTTGTTTTCCCACAGTAATTTCTTCTGTCTGTGTGTGTTAGCTGTTTTCAAGCCTGCAAACATTGAGAGCTTCCTTAGTTCAATGTCTCTGCGTGTAAAACGTTAGGGAGCGCCTAAGCAGCAGTATTTTATACCCCGAGGTATTAACTATCTGTTTGTCATGCACAACCTCAGCCACAGCAGACGACGAATAAATCTCTCCGTCCGCGCCGCTGTTATTCCGCTTCACATTTGATCTCGGAGGATGTGGTCACAGACAATCAAAATCATAATTATGGATACAGTGCAGCGAGGAGGACGTTTTAAAAATGGTTCCGAGGTGACCAGCGTTCATCTATTTATTTTTATAGGGGTCTCAGCTCGAGCAACGAACTTGATTTATTTCTCTCTGCTTTTAAGGGTGCAAGACCCAGACATTCAGAAATGAAGTGGAACGCTGCTAAGAATTTCAAATGCACTTTTAATACATCCCCCTCATATTGACGTTTAGGTGGGAATCAGTCTTTTTTATTTCTGTCATTTCTAGCAGAAGCTGTGTGTGCGTGTGTGTGTGTGTGTGTGTGTGTGTGTGTGTGTGTGGCAACATTTATTTCCCCTCATCGTCTGCTGAAAGTGAGTGGGGAGGGTGGAAGTGTAATGGTAATCATTTTTTTGTGACTGCGCCCAGGGTCTGAAGTGGCTGTTGCAGAGGACTTTTAGATTGATCTTACAGCATGTGTATATATACACACACACACACACACACACACACACACACACACACACACACACACCCTGAAGAAGATATGCTATATGGATCGCATCCATCCCCCTCTGCTTGCCCTCCCTACATGCTGCCATTTGATTAATGATCCAAATATGTGAATAAAAATATCAAAACAACTCGTCAAACCCAGGGGTTCCAGAGACTAAACAGCTTAAGGACGAAAGTACAGAATAATGACACACACACACATATATATGTGTATGAATATATATTTTTTTACTGAACATTACATTTTGTGGCCTTGTTTTTAATTTCCATCTCAGATATTTATTTTTCCTCCCAAATGTAGGGTAATTATGAAGAAGAGCAACAGTTCAACACCACGTGTGACAGAGTGAGGAAGAGTAGTTGTTGTGGGCTTTGTTGGATTTAAAGTACGGGGCTTAGGTGCACCGTTTAAATGTTTTTATGTATGAGGAGCCCCCCGGTGAGCGCGCGGGTGCTTAATTCACAGTGGTGACGGTATCACCATGTCTTCTAACACAGCAGACCGCTAATTGACATTTTCATTAACAGCAAATTTATGTTCCTGTTTCTGTGTGTGATAATGACCATTTCCCGAGCAGTGCTATGGGCTCTGCTAATGGACATGGGATAAAGGCAGAAACTTGTTTAATTATGATGGGAGAAAGAGGCCACCCCACTCCGGGGAGGGCAAAGGAGAGACGTCGTACCCCGAACCATGAGAGTCAGAGAAGATCCAGGAAATGCAGGGACACAAACTCCTCTTCATCACATCAGCAGGGACTGACCATCAGGAATGTCATGGATTCTCCCAGGATCCACTGGTTGATAAATTCGCTGACTAACTGGATTAACATGAAATAGATGATTTGTTTTTGTGCACCTCGCGGGTTAAGGTTTCTCCCTGCAGCCACCTTTGCACATGAAGGAGAAGCTGCTGATCTTCAGTCAGACCAAAGTGTGTTGTATTTGTACCACCAGGTGTTAAAGTGGGATTTGGCAGGTGGGAGAACCCCAGCTTCCAGTGTAGCAGTGCAGCATGAAACAAAGAAATCACATTATCAGTCACATGACCAGCCTGCACAGCAGGCTGTGGTCAGCTGACCTGCTGCTGCTCTTCGCTTTACTGGTCTCTATGGATTTAGCCAGCAAAATTCAACAACATATAAGCAGATGTTACACGTGCTGTCCTAGCTGCTTTCCAACCCTACACACATGAAAACAGGCCAAACTAACCAGCGTGATGAGCTTCGGTTAAAACTAAAGGACTGCTACAGCTGATCCCACTATATATCACCATACTGCAAATAAATCGGTTTATCCTGCACTCAAATTTAAAATAACACAAAATCAGTATTTAATTGGTTTTTAAAGACCTTTCACAGAAAGGAATAAGAGGGTGACTTATTCCTTGCAGCAGCACGTCATGTATCCAGTAAAACAGTGGTGTCAAACCTATTTTACATGGCAAACCACTTTGATCTTACAGCCAGACCAGTGAAACACTCCTTTCTGTCAGTGTGAAGAAGTCACATGTTTATGGGATCAGAACGATGCCATTGTTACACACCGGCCCAAGGCCGGGGTGCAACACAACAAAAAAGTAAACCCTATACATAGTAACGACAAAATAAATCACACCGCGGCAGATTGACGAGGATTAGTTAATTTATTGACTGAACAGGTAGCGAGCTTCAGGGTGGGCGATGCCAAAACAACAAACAAAACACACTAGAAAGGAAAACAGAGCTAACTTACCTCCCACGATTCAAAACAAAACATAATCTCTAACCTGTCTCCCTACCCGAAACAGGAGAAAAGAGGGGAATAAAAGAAAACGGCTTCCCACTCCTACAGCTACCAGGCCCAGGTACAACCCTTTCTCAACATTTATATTGCAGCCCCGCGCAGTCACACGCCACGACAGTCCCCAGACACACAGCTCACGGGAAACCAGGAAGTCTTCTCGCCGGCCCAGTCCAACCCCTTTTGTAGCTGGCCTCGTTCCTTCCTCCACCAATGGGTGGCCTCCACCTGGAAACTTGCAGAACAAGCGTCACTGAATACAAATACAAACAATAACAACACCGTACTGCAACAAATGACCCGGGTCATAACAGCCACCTTGAAATGAAACCGAAAAAAATATTGAAACCGAAATAAATGTACTGGGTAACCCAAATGTAGAAAAGAACTGCACTAGGGCTTTCACCACGGCCTTAGCCCTAAGCGATCGCAGGGGAATAGCTTCTGGAAACCGTGTGGCCGCACACATTATGGTAAGTACATACTGGTAACCCGCCTTAGTTTTCGGTAAAGGCCCTACACAGTCCACAATAACATGCTCGAAGGGCTCCCCTATTACAGGAATTGGATGTAACGGGACGGGTGGAATGACCTGATTGGGCTTACCCCGACACCTGGCACACATGGCAGGACTGACAATAACACGCCACATCAGACTTAAGCCCCGGCCAAAAAAAATAACGAAGCACTCGGTCATATGTTTTTTTTAATCCCCAGGTGGCCCGACAGATGATGCTCATGGGCCAGACTCAAAACCTGGGGTCGGTACTCCGTCGGCGCCACCACCTGAGTGACCACCTCACCCCCCAACCCACCCACCGGAGCCCAATTGCGTAACACAACCCCGTGGTCAACTTCATAAGATGCAGGACCAGGCAACGCCCCTGGCTGCAGGGCAGCAGCTCGACAGGCAGACAACGTATCATCAGCCTGTTGAGCCGCAATGAGCTGCTCCCTGTTTACCGCCAGGCACAAATCCTCCGACACCACACTAAAAACCTTCGCCGTCTCACCATCTACCCCCGGAACAGAACTATCATGCGGCTCAGAACCGTCCGGAAACATTTCGGATATGTCCACCACACCACCCAAGCGACGAGCTTGAGCATGAGTAACCACACATGCCGGAAAAACTGTGGAGTCGCCCAGCTCCGACGGGAATTGGCATAAACGATCCGAAGTAGGACACTCAGTAACTTCCGGAGTAGCCGGAAACACTTTTCCCCCGGCCAAGTCATTTCCCAGAATAAGATCAATGCCCTCAATTGGCAGCTGATCTCGAACCCCCACCCGCACAGCGCCCGATACGAAGGACGAGGTCAAAGTAACCGTATGGAGTGGCATGCGTAAAATACTCATCTCGATTCCCCACACCAGCAAATCAGAACCACAGTACGACTGCTGAGAAAAAGGCACGACTCCACGCCGCGCCACAGAATGCTTCGCCCCCGTATCCCTCAAGATGGTGATCGGAACCCGGTCCCCCGCATCACCAGACAATGATAAAAACCCCGTCGAAACAAATGGTCGAAACACCTCATCTATCCCCCGCGGAACGACGCCAACCGGCATTAAGCTAGGGCGGGGTACCGCAGAACAACACTGCACGGCCCCCCCCCCGGGCGAAATGTTGGTCCACGCCACCTCCCTCGCCCTCAGCACGGGACAAGAAGCAACGAGATGACCGAGCTCATGACAATAAAAACATCGGCGGTCCCCAGCGGCCACTGTAGGGCTACGCCGCGAGAGCGGGGGAGAACGGCCCCCCCCCACCTCAGGGAAAACTCTAGAACCCCGACGTAACGGATGGGGAAAACCCCTCTTGTGTGTCAAAGCAAACTCATCTGCCAGAACCGCCGCTTTCGCGAGGGAAACGACTTTTTGTTCGTTCAAATAAACAACCACCCGCTCTGGCAGACACCCCTAGAAATCCTCCAATAACATTAATTCCCTCAACTGTGCAAACTCCTTAACCTCACTAGCCTGGCACCACCGATCAAAGAGCAAACCCTTCTCGCGCGCAAACTCCACATAAGTCTGATCCCCCCCCTCACACACTGCCGAAACTTCTGGCGGTACGCTTCAGGCACAAACTCAAAAGCACGCAATACGGCAGCCTTAACCACACCATAATCTAAGCTCTCAGATGCCGACAGGCTAGCCCATACCTCCTGAGCCCTACCCACCAACCGACACTGCAACAGCAAAACCCAGACCTCCTCCGGCCACTTTAACGCGGCAGCCACACGCTCAAAAGCAGGAAAAAACGACTCCACCTCCGACTCACAAAAGGGCGGCACCAATTTAATGTGCCTCCCAATATCAAAATCCCGACGGAGAGCCGGGGCGGGACCAGGCGCCGGCGGCGCAGGGAGCGCAGAGGGCGCAGGCGTGGGCGGCGTAGAGTCAGGGACACATGGCGGAGGCCCGCGCTCCAACTCCAACGCCCTCACCCTCAGATGCATCGCTTCCACCTCCAACCGGTGACTACTCAACTCCACCTCCTTGATGCGGAGCAACAGCTGGAGCTCCTCCGCCGACGTCCCCACCACCGGAGCAGGAGGAGCCACAGAGGGGGCGGCCACAGGAGGAACAGCGGAAAAAACAGGCAACGGAGCCAACGGCTCCATAGCCGCCCCGCCCGTCCCACCGACAAGCGGCACGCTCGCCAACAAACCCCGCTCGCTCAAAGCCACCGCGACAAGCTGTCGCAAATCATCCTTCTTCACCCCCCGCCGGCGCACGCATATCAAAACGGCCCGCAATAAGCAGCAAATCCTCCCTCCGACACCGACTCAACTGCTGCAAAGAAGGAGCCTCAGCAAACTTATCCACATCAAACTCCATCCGCGGCCAACCACACAAACAACCCCCAAAAATACAAAAAACAACCCCACACACCCACACGAACCCCACCACACACAAACGACCCCGAAATCCCTCAAACGAACGAGCCCCCATTTATGTTACACACCGGCCCAAGGCCGGGGTGCAACACAACAAAAAAGTAAACCCTATACATAGTAACGACAAAATAAATCACACCGCGGCAGATTGACGAGGATTAGTTAATTTATTGACTGAACAGGTAGCGAGCTTCAGGGTGGGCGATGCCAAAACAACAAACAAAACACACTAGAAAGGAAAACAGAGCTAACTTACCTCCCACGATTCAAAACAAAACACAATCTCTAACCTGTCTCCCTACCCGAAACAGGAGAAAAGAGAGGAATAAAAGAAAACGGCTTCCCACTCCTACAGCTACCAGGCCCAGGTACAACCCTTTCTCAACATTTATATTGCAGCCCCGCGCAGTCACACGCCACGACGGTCCCCAGACACACAGCTCACAGGAAACCAGGAAGTCTTCTCGCCGGCCCAGTCCAACCCCGTTTGTAGCTGGCCTCGTTCCTTCCTCCACCAATGGGTGGCCTCCACCTGGAAACTTGCAGAACAAGCGTCACTGAATACAAATACAAACAATAACAACACCGTACTGCAACAAATGACCCGGGTCATAACAGCCACCTTGAAATGAAACCGAAAAAAATATTGAAACCGAAATAAATGTACTGGGAAAAAAAAAATGATAGTAAATGGCCTGCATTTGTATAGCGCTTTTCTAGTCCTTAAGGACCCCAAAGCGCTTTACACTACATTCAGTCATTCACCCATTCACACACACATTCACACACTGGTGATAGCAAGCTACATTGTAGCCACAGCTGCCCTGGGGCGCACTGACAGAGGCGAGGCTGCCGGACACTGGCGCCACCGGGCCCTCTGACCACCACCAGTAGGCAAACATGGGGTTAGTATCTTGCCCAAGGATATTTGGCATGCAGCCAGGAGGCAGCCTGGGATCGAACCACCGACCTTCTGATGAGTGGCTGACCTGCTCTGCTACCTGAGCTACAGCCACCCCATAGTGAAAAACAATTAATTGAAACTGTAATTTTTGTTTTTGCTTACAATTTTTTTTTTCGGTTTCAATATTTTTTTCGGTTTAATTTCAAGGTGGCATCGTTCTGATCCCATACATTTTTAACTGTTTTTCTGCATGCTAAAGAAAAAGCTGCTGTGACAAAGAAGGAAATCTATCAGCACGGCTCTTTGGACTTAAAAATGTAAGACATAAATGTCTAAACCTGGAACATGAAGACAAGGAACGCAGACAGATGGAAAACAGACACCATGTATGGGGACACAGCTGGGACAAACTGACATAACGATGAAGGGGAAGCAAAACTAAAAACAGTGAACTTGGGATTAGACACTGTCAAAATAAAACAGGAAACAACTAAGATGCAGACTAAGACACACGGTAGGCCCAGAGACCGGAGGACAGAAGCTGACATGGACGAGACGGATTGAGGAGGCAGAAGAATGAAACACTAGGAGAAGAACATGGGGACAGTTAAGGGAGACACAGAGACATGAGTAAGACTCGGAACGAGGGACACGGAGAGAGCGAGACAAGACGGGGTAGGGAGAACATACATGGATGGACATGACCGACAGGGAAGACATGGAATGAAACACAGGGAGATAACTGGGGACTCTGAGTAAACTCAAAGACCGTGTGAATAATACAGAGTCAGAAGTCCAAAAATAAACTCCACCATGACACGAAGCTCATTAGCCAGACTGTCCTGTTTTTTGGTGTTGTTGGTGGGGTTTTTTTTAACTGTAGTCATAAAAAAACAGAAACGTCTGTTTTTCACTAAGTTACAGAGGTTTCATTAGAGACAAAGATCAGTATTTTGCAATTTGTGGAAGTTAAAATTTTTTGGGTATTGGATAGCAGAAGTTGGTTTCTTGTCAGAGGTCATTTTGGGGGGAAAACAGCAGTTGACATCACTATGTAATGTAGCAAGTGAATGATACAGAAAATAGATATTTTTGATGGGTAACTGGTCTCGAAGCACACTAGAGCTGTGCAGGAAGTGTGATTTTTTTTTTTATTGTGGTGAAAGCAGAGTAAGAAAAGACTTCACTACAATGCTTTTAAACGTGAAGCATCGTTTTGGTCTTCTTTTGCTATTCAGTGAATTTTGGTCGTGGTAAACTTGCAGTTTCAGGATCTGTGAGGTGTCAGCTTTCAGCACCCGATTACATGTCTGTATAGGTGCACCGATCCCCCTTTTCTTTATTTTCTAGTTTTGCACTCCCAACTGTTAAGGATGTGTCTAAGGCCATGTCCACACTAATACTTTTTTTTTTTTTTGAAAACTCATGTTTTTCTCTCCATTTTGGCCTCCTGTCCACACTGAGATGGCGTTTTCAGTCAAGGAAAATGGAGCGTTTTGAAAACATTCTCCAAAGTGAAAAGTTGATTCTGTTCATCTGGATGTAGCTTTTTGTGGGAGAAACGTTTCGTCACTCATCCAAGTGACTTCTTCAGTCTCAGATGACTGCAGGTTTCCAATCTTATAAACGGTACATTTGACTGAAACCAGCCCACTGAAGGAACAATGGCCTGGGAGGTCAGTTCCTTGTCATTAATATGCAAATTCTCATGACCATTGATCAACAACCACTGATCAAAGACCACTGATCAATGGCCATGAGTACCATTCACAGAGAGTTGGGGAATGGCTGCAATCACAGCATTGTAAGATGGTGACAGATGTACCCTTAGGCCCCCTCCTCGATTCAGAGATGGTCTTTCCCTTTTCACGTAAATGGCCCCCGTTGACTCCGCCCTCAAACCAGCGTTCCTCCCTGTCCAGGATGTGTACATCCTCATCACTGAAAGAGTGTCCACTGGTCTGTAGGTAAACAGACTGCAGAGTCCTGGCCTGACGAGGTAGCTCTTCTGTGTTGTAGCCAGAGGTTGTTTGGTTTCCCTGATGTATAAATCCTGGCAATCCTCCTGCACTTAACAGCGTACACTATGTTACTCTGTTTGTGTCGGGGACCCGATCCTTGGGGTGGACAACTTTTGGCGCAGCGTGTTTTGGGGTTTAAAAGCCACAGAGACCTGGTGTTGAGAAAAAATGCGTCTCAGCTGTTCCGATACTCCTGACACTACAGGTTTTCGCTTGGGCAGCGGTTGTCCTCCTCTCCTGGATTGGCTGGAGCTTTCTTTAGGAGCCTTCCCAGCTTTGACAAAAGTCCAGCTGGGATAACCACATCTACTCAGGGCCTTCTTGATGTTCCTCTGCCTCCCTGTCCGCTGTGTCAGTGGGGATGGTGTTCGCTCTGTGTTGTAGCGTCCTGATGACACCCAGTTTGTGCTCCAGTGGATGATGAGAGTCAAACCTTAGATACTGATCTGTATGTGTAGGTTTCCGGTACACGTCAGCTTTTAGATGTCCCCCATTACTGATGGAAATTTCACAGTCTAAGAAGGCTAACCTGCCACTTTTCATATCCTCCCTGGTGAATTTGATGTGTCGGTCCACCGAGTTAATGTAATCCGTGAAATGTGGAACGTCCTGAGATTTGATTTTCACCCAGGTGTCATCCACATAGCTGAACCAATGGCTTGGTGGTGTTCCAGGGTAGGATAGCAAAGCCCTCTTTTCCACTTCTTCCATGTACAAATTGGCCACAATGGGTGAAACTTTAATTTCTGCCTGTTTTATATTGTCTGTTTTACCCTTTTATTATTTGTTATCTTATGTGCAGCACTTTGTGATTCTGTCTAGAAAGGTGCTATATAACTAACATTTTATTAATTTATTATTTAAAGAATAAAACAAGCTGAGAAAATGTGACTCCACATGTTGGTCCAGTCATGGTGGCAGAAAGCGCAGCAGCAGCAAGTGGTTGGGTTTAGGTGCCACGTCTGATAAATTTGGTACGAATAGCATTTTTTTTTATGGAAATGATAAAATAACTGAGGCTATACATATATTTAAGATGCTTCAGGATTGTGAGTTGCACAGGAAGTAGAGCTACAGTTGTGTTCAGTCCAGCTGTGGCGTCAGCACGGGAAAGACCTCCTGCAGAACATCTCATCATCTTCTCTAACTGCACTGCTACGGTAACCAGGAAAACTGAAAGCGTCAGCTGTCCGCTGGCACGTGCTGCTGTCTGCACGGAGGTCAGACAAAGCCGTTTGAGTTGAGTTTCTTCACTCTGTGCCCGGGTCCCTCTGTGATGTATTTTAAACGTCTCGCTGTTTAAGCATTTCTTAATGACAGGTGAGCTTTCACAGCTTCTGCAGGTGAATCTTTGCGTCAGTTCGATGTGGCAGAAATTGTGCTGCCTGTTTTTTATCATCAGTGACTTTAATTACTGGCATGCTGTATGCAGCCTAAAGCTTTTTGCTGTGTTATTTTTAGCTTATTACTGCCAGTGTGGTCGTATGCTGCACATTTATCATGTCACATGCATAGCAGGAGGTAAACAGGCTGATCGTGTGTTCAGCATTTCCTTAGAATATTAAACTTCAGGTGTCCTCTGATCACCTACATTCCTTTTATTTGAACGTCACCAGTGAACATGGATGCAAAGGCTGTCCTCAGAGGCCTCCTGGTCATGTGAGAAACTAGAGTTTGGTTTGTGCCTGGAGCAGAGTGGCAGGTTTCCTCAGACGGAGAGACTCGAGGATCAAAAACAAAGACACAGGTCAGCTGTGACAAAATTATCCTCTTCTCCCTATTTTTGTCTGAGAGAAAAAAGAAAGTAAATTATTATTATAATAATAATAATTATTATTATTATTATTACTATTATTGTTGCCCTGTCAGCTCATGTTTGAAAACACAGATATGTCTGTTAATGTTGTTATCTCTGTTTATGGACAGATGACTTAAACCTCTGTCCGTAAACACCAAAAAATAAATTTATTATCCTTCTTTGCAGGCTACATATCCATCATGTAACACAAAGTAATCGATTACAAGCAATGTTAGCATCACCTGCTTACAGATGTGCATGGCATCACATTCCAGTTCTGCTGCACTAAAAATAGGGGTGGCCATGTTCATGTAATGTCACTGTTAGTTTTGAGGTCAGCTACCAAATATAATAGATATAAACTGTAAGGATCACCCTGGAAGTTCCATCCAGGCTGATTAAGGCGGGAACAGATGTGCATCGTAGTAAGCTTTGTAATGACGCCGATCTGAGACATGCTGTTAGTATTAAGGTGTGTCTCACGTGTCGATGTTGGTTCATGAACTCTGAAGGTTTTTGTGCTTTTTTTTTGTTGTTGCTGTTGCCAAATTTCATATGTGAGACGTAAATATTTATTAATATATATACTAAGATAAATGCCAGGAAATAAGGAAAAAAACACCATGTGGACCACAGCGAAAGTGATGCTTTTTGCCACCAGTTGAAGGTTTCATGGACTCGCTGACAAAACTCCTTCCTTTAGACAGACCACCGAGAGCCACGCTGGGACTGGGTGTCCTCTGCTGGGATGATTTCACTGCATGAAGTGGCGTCTGAGGAGGCGGTCCTTGTTTGCTCTTGTCTCGGCTCTAATGAGAAAACGGATATTAGAAATTAGCGTAATCCTGAAGACGAGGATGGAAAAACATTCTTCTCTTTATTGTTGTCTTGTGGAGGCATCAGCCACCCCCACACATTCATCTCACTTTATAAGAATAAGCCAGTTTGATGCCATGCACCTTACTCGTGTAGCCACAATTATCCATAAATTAATAAAACCTGACTGGTTATTACTCGGAGACAGGGGGAGAGGGAGGGGGGATATGAAGGGCTGTACAGTGAACAATCTCCGCATAATTAACAGGAAGATAAACAAAACATAAATTTGGATATTGCATTTATTTGGACTACCACTCAAATATGCGTGAACCACGTTATTTTAATTAAAAGATAAATCTATGTGACATGCTGCTTCCCAGTTAATTATTCAGTGCTGTACAATAAAAACAAAACCCATTAAATATGCCACGCACTCTATTTCTCCATTAACAGTAAAAAGCACTCATCCTGGGGACAACATTTCAAATTCAGCTGCTGCGTGGCTTTTCCCCTTTTTTTTGTACTTTCATTGCAGGTATTTTTACGTCTCCTCTGACTTTGCATCAGCCAAATGTTTGACACGTTGATTTTTTAAATTTTTATAGCTCTCAGTTACAGCTGCCAGTCTGTGAGGCCAAAGAAACAAACCTGGGCTCAACAGATCAAAGACTCTTGGGAGAAGCCGGGTTATCCTCAGCCGCGATGAGCTCGGTGTAAACAGCGCTACTGGACTGAGAACAGGAAGTAGCAGTAGCAGCAGTCTGAGGCTGTGGTGGGACTCTGGAGAGACAGCTGAATGCCAGTCGGCCAAGGTGCGCTGAAATAGATGTTTTTCCAGTCAACCAATAGCAGCGCGGCTTCAGGGTTCGAAATGTTGCTGCGCTGACTGGTTTTCCCAGCATTTTCTAGCAAACATGCCGCTTTGGGGCTAATGTAGGGACACCCCAGAAAACTGATAGGAGATCTGCAGGGCTAACCCACACGGGACAATGAATGCTTTGCCCACAGAAATCCCTGCTGGAATTTCCAAAAGGGCAAAACTGCAGTCAGCTGTGTGGGCATACACGGCCACCTGCTGTGGGTCCACACGGGCATGTTTGCTGGGTTTGGTCTGCTTCAGCACACTTCAGGTGTATTTGACAGAAATCAGTGCTTCTTTCTTAATTCGGTGTTAGGAGGACAGGGACTTTCATCTGGTGGCTAACATTTAATCAATGAGAAGCCCTGATGGTGAATTTGATGCAGCCGCTTCACTTTTCCTACATGTTTTTACCCACACGACAGTGGGCGGGGGCTTTTCGGTGAGGTGTTACCGCATTGGTTCTCTGACGTTTCCTGGCAGCTTTCACTTTAGAACCGGTGGTTAACCCCTATAACATCAGGGAGCTGTTGTAGGGGTTAACCTACAACAGCATCTACTGCACTGTTAAATAACGGCGCAGCACATTTTAAAGGCCTCATGCACTTGAATGTTTGCTGGAGTTGTTGTAGTTTTTATGAAAAACGATTTTTTTTATTTAATTACATTTATTTATGTTTCTGGATTTTATGATGCAGAAAGAATAAACGCAGGACTGTCTGCGGTCGGCACGATAACATCAGTAAACCCTTCGGTTCATTTTCCCTCAAAACTCCACGTGCGTCGTGTGGCTATTCCCCAGCAGGGGCCGCCTCCACATCAGCATGTGTGTTCCCTCTTTAACATAACGGCCCAAAGCGTACCCCTCCAGCCGGTTGCAGCAGAAGTCTGCCCCCTCCCTGAGCTTGGTTCTCCTGATGGTTTCTTACAGAGAGGTTTTTCTTCCCGCTGTCGCCAAATGCTTATTCATTGAGGGTCTGTCTGATTGTTGGGATTTCCTTTCAACATAAGGCGCCTTCAGGCTTTTATATAAATAAAAATAAACTGAACTGAATTTGATAGACATGGAGGGGCCTACACTGAGCTCTCCACGCTGACCTGAAGCTGGTCTTGACGGGGCTTTGTTATAATCAGTCAATGGAGGTGACCGTGGTTGCACCAACCAAATTTCAGACTGTCCTTGCTACACTCTGGCCTAACCCTGCTGGACCTGTGTGAGCCTGCAACAGTACCACTACGTCAGGATTTCTAGTTTATCAGCCAATCCCACCAAGCGTTTCCATCTTCGTTTGTGTTTTGACTTTAGTCATGAACACAAGGTGGTAAACTTTGCCTGAAGGAAAAGCATCAGTGTGCCTCAGTATAGCCTCAAAGAGATGCTTTCGGGGTCGTAGACTGGCTTTTAGTGTTCTCTGCACCACCTCTCCCAGCTATTTTTGGTTCCCCTGGGTTTCCTACATGCGTCCCTGTTGGGACATTAAAGCCTTTATTTGTACTGCTCCTGTGATTTCACATGTAATGAGTGAGTCAATAAGAGCCAGCACTTACAAGCAAACGGCATTCTCAGGTCATATTTCTGCTTCTTAGGGTCCATTTTAAGACTCGTCGCTTTTATTTGAGCGAAGCATTCGAGCGCTTCAGGTGTGTGCAGTCATTCCACAGTCAGAACGCTTCTTCATCTCCTTTAGCGGTGTGATTGATCTGAAGGGAAGGGATCCAAACTGAGAGGACGTGATTCCCAGAGGTAGAGGTTTTATTGCAGAAAAAACATCAGATAAATCTCACGGCTTCAAAGTACATCAGAACATCTAGAACGCAGGAAGAGTAAACAGACAAATGTTTGATACACCTCTTTAATGAGTTTCATCTTCTCTCTGACAGATGTGCAAGAATAAATATCTGTTTCTTAAATGCAGACATATCTACTGTGAGTATAAGCTCATAGTTTGCAACAAACCCCCTCTCCTCACATCGCCTCCTCTGGGCTAAAGAGCTCTTCTTCCTTCAGGAACGTGGACACTACAGAGCTGCGGGGGATATAATGGGTTCATCTTTTTTCTCCTCTAGCACCGGCGATTATAAGTGAGCACAACTGCATGTGCTACTTAAATAAGAAGCTTGACAGAGATGAAACAGCACGGGGACAATGGAATGGATTATTTTAGGATTACAGCTGAGGGGAAAATGGCGTATCTTTCTCAGGCGTGGACAAAGAGTATAAGTCACAGAGGGATGACAACAAATGGCATTTTCCAGTGTCTGAAACCAGAAATGATTGCCTCATCTGAACATGATGAAAATGTTCCGATTCGCAAAAAGCCCGAGAACTCCAGCCAGAAACTGGAATGTGAACTCTTTACAAACGTCTTTTCCCCTGCTGACTTTATGTTAATATAAATGTGTATAGATATAAATGTTTAGCACATACACGTGTACAAAGCTACAGCCACCAAGGACAGAGTAATGTACGGAAACCTAAAGCTCAGACTACATCACGGGAACGTTACGTGGCTCTCGGTTGGAGGGCAGTGACGGCTGACGTCCTGCTCGATAACAACAAAAGAAGAAGAACTAAGACTTTCTGCCGGGCCAAGTAGGCGGAGTTACACCTGCATCACATCTGTCAACTTCTGTCACATCCTTTTTCTCTCTCCTGCTTCATCACACACACTGTGTGTCTGCATGTGTGTGCCACACTGTAAACCTATCTTCATTCCTGGCGACACAGATCACCTGTAACATGAATCGGTTTATGGTCGGGCCTACAGACCAGTGAGCAACCACTGGCTGTGAGGGAAACGTGCTCGCAGTCATAAGCGTGAAACTTGTATGGTGCTGTGATAAAAACCCTTCGCAGCACAGATGACGCCGACATGACTGCGAAGACTCACAAATTCCTCGCCGGGTGGAAATGACACTGTGAAAACTGAGAACTGCAAACGGAGAGCAATGACCTTCAAAGGTGCCGCGGCGAGGCACAACTTGGCGCCGCACTTTGTGATCAGCACAATAAGATCAGCGAACGCTTCAGTTCCTTTTCCCTCAAAGCTCGTTTTGGGAGTCATGTGACTGAGTTTGAATGAATGTAATGTCCTGTGTGTGTGTGTGTGTGTGTGTGTGTGTGTGTGTGTGTGTGTGGTGTAAACACCATGGGCACTAGGACCCTGGGGTTGAGCCCTCCACACCGTGTGTGTGTGCGTGTGTGTTTGGGAGATACTGATTGTGTAAAAGTCCCGATCATTTCTCTTTATCAGAAAAACATTAAGAACCCAAAGCCGCCGCCGTGACAGCGAGCGCCACGCTTTCCTTCTCCTCCTCGGCCGACAGTCACCGACAGCTGCCGGCACAGTGAAGAACAACAAAGGCTCATTTCCTGTTTTACTCGTAAAAAAATGAAAGAATGACGTTTGACTTCACGACGTCAGCTTTCCCCTCTAAGGACTCATATCCAGAGACACAGTGAGACCCGTTCAAACAGAGTGACGGCTTGGAGAACAATCCTAATCAGAGACATAACCATTATCTCAGACCCCCAGCACTGATCAGAGTCCAAAACTGAAACTGTCATGAGTCTTGGTCCTTCGCTGGTGTGGTAAGGTGACCTCCAGCCTTGATGTTGGCTAATGGATGCTGTAAATAAGCCGCTGATTGATTTGTGTTGTGTTTGAGGGAGAGTGAAGGGAAGGATGCAGAAGTGTGTATGTGGGAGGGGCTCAGGTCAGCTGATGGGATCCCTCGGCGTAGCGTCCAGCGTCCGGTTACCTCTGAATTATTTCCTCTGCGATGACAGCAGCAGTCAGGCTGGTACCAATGCCCCCCCCCCCACGCACACGCCATCATCCCCATTATCGGTCGGCGTGTTGCGTTCTGCTCTGGGTGTCCTCCTCCACTACAGGAAGTGTGTTTTTACAGGAAGTGTGTTCACTGCTGATTAATCGTGTTTTCCTAGTAAGTGTTCACAGGCGTCTAATAACACACACGGTTACTTTGTGCAGACCGGTCTGTCTGTAGAGCGCCGTCACTCCCGCTCATGTGTCACACGGTCCACTCCCGTCATAGAGTTGTTCGATGTGACATCATCAGAGCTGTTCTCCGGGGCGTCACGGTCAGGGCGGGAACGTTTGAAGCGTCTGTCGGGGTAGCGGCTGTTGTCAAAGGGCATGCGGTGCACGCATAGGACGTGAGTCTTCAGGTTGCCCTTCTGCGAGGCGCTGTAGGGGCAGTAACTGCACCTGAACGGTCTGCGGCCTGCAACGACAACAAACACCAGAAACTCTTTAATCTCAAACAGGAAGTCATTGTAAGACCGACCCCATCCACAGTCTGGGGTCAGTCAGCCTGTGGGCGGGGCCTGTAGCTCAGGAGGTCGAGAATCTGCTAATCTGAAGGTGTGTTGGTTTGATTCCTGGCTGCTCCAGTCTGCATGCCAAAGCATCCTTGGGTGAGATACACAACCCTGAGATTGTCTGTGATGCATCTGTGTGAGTGTGGATGTTAGATAGCAAACACTGTGTGTGCGTGCGCGCACTTATACGTCTTTGTGAGGACCAAAATTTCGACTGCGTCTTCGGTGCCCTGTGGACGTCGAAAGTTCAGACTGTATTAAAAGTCTGAGGTTTGGAGGGAGGAAGCAGGGGGCAGGGCTGTAGACAAAGACAAGAAAAGTGATTTTCACATTCACACCACCCCACCAGCACCTCCTTATTGAAACAAATCTGCCCTTAAAACATTACCCAACACAGTCGGCGAGCTCCCACAAATTCATCTGAAGTAAACTTTTGCAGCTCCTCAAGTCGATATGCATCTTCGGAAGAGGCCGCTTACGTCTGGCAGCCCGAACACAATAGCAAGGCGAACACGGCAAAGGATTTTTCTCCATCTCCCCTCCTCACACCAGCCCAGCACAAAATGTTCTCCCAAGATTGAATCTGATCATCACTGCAGCAAACACAATGGCCCTTAATAGCAGCGGCCGTTTGTTTGAGGGATGCCGATTACACCGCCATCATAACCCACTTCACTTAGCTCACTCACTCACAGACGGAGAGGGAGGGGGAGGAAGACGGGAGAGACGTGGAGCCTCTGCAGCACTTTAGAATATTAATAACGGTACATTTGCTGTTACTCTCGTTTTCTTTTTTTCTTTATCTCTTATTCAATTTGAGTTGCTCTAAATCAAATTAACATATGGGGTTTAAAAGAGGCGCCGGGATAGGTGCAGGGAATATCAATAGGTAAAAGGCCAGGATTAAAAGGAAACCATCTATTTGAAGCACACACTCCACTCCACGTAGACTCGCGCACACACAGGCTCGATGTGAGGACACAACGAGCCACTGCGAGACTTTGTGTTTGGCAATCTGACGCAGGTTTTGGAGGCTCGCCGGCTTTCTGATATTACATTGTTTGCTTCAGAGCCAGACAAAGGGGATTGCTACAAGTTTGGAGGCTTTGGATGTTCCAGTTGTCTGAATTTCCAGATAAGCTCGTCGGCGGCACACAATGAAGGCCCCCTTTATTCATGTGCGGTTTAATTTCACACTCTCTTACATTACGTTAAGTCCGAGAGGCAGAGTATCTCATCCCATTTTACACTTAGGGAGAGCGAAATATGCCCCCAAACAACTCAACCCTTTTCTCCCGTCTCCCCGCTTATTTACCGTTAGTCCTCGTGGACTTGAAATAAAAACAGATCGAGCCGGTTTATCTGCAGGGAGAGAGAGAGGGCTGAACTGGGAAAGTTTGGATGTAGAAACTTAAGTTAGTGTCCAGATTGAAATTGACTTCTGCACAATGACACACACTCACACACACACACCAGATAGTTTAAAAATTAAACAGAGGCTGCTCTCCCTGCACACACACGCACACACGAATACTTGTTTTCCTGACTTGGTGAGGACATCTTATGGACACGATGCTTTCCTTAACCATGACCTTAATGTGACGCTGACACCAAAACCACATTTTTAGTCTCAAACACGCCTTCAAACTTGTGGGGACGGGCTGTTGGTCCCCAAAAAGATGTATGAACATGGTGCACACACTCGCACACACTGGCATTCAACAGTCTGCATGCTCGGCTAGCGTGCAGACCCACAGATGCCGTTATTAATCCACGTCCTGGGCTCTGTGCCTCTGCAGCCACAGGTCTGTGTGTCTGATCTGAGGGTTCGGTCATCACCAGTCGGATGTCGGGTTCCATTTTCAACTCTAAAACCTGGGTCCGATGTACGTGAGTGATCGAGCTCACCAACCCTCCAAACATTGGTGCTGTTCAGTTAAATGTCTTTGTTTCTAGCAGAGCCGTCTGTTTTTATTGTGTTGGAAATCCTTCAGTCACAGGTTTGTCATCTTTAGAGCTAACGTCCTACTACATTCAGCTACATTGTCTTTTCCTGGTTTCCTGGAAGTCAAACTTTGGATGCAAAGACCTGGGTTAATGACGTCAGAAATAACAAGCGGACTCAGTTCTGGGATGTTTTGTGTTTGTTTCTCTCATCAGCTGCTAATGCATTGACGTGTCACTCGATTGACAGATTCGTGAGGACACACACACTGTGAGACTCCCACACTGAGCTCAAATCACACCATGAATCAGGTGAACTAAATAGAGAAATGAGTTCTTCCTAAGAGTCACATAATGAAACTTGCACCTACTTCAGCTGCACTTGTCAAATCAAATCAAATCACTTTTATTGTCACATCACATGTCACTCACATGTGCAGGTACATTGGTACAGCACATGTGAGTGAAATTCTTGTGTGCGAGCTTCACAAGCAACAGAGTTGTGCAAAATACAATAATGTAAACAAGCAAAATACAAGAATGGCTACATCTGAAACTAATAAATATATGTACAATATATAATAGTGTATGCATGTGTGAATGTGAATTGTGTGAATGCTTCTGATCGCTGATCATTATCGGATCCTGTGCCCTCAGATGAAGGTGATTTTTCTAGAACACAAACACAGTTTACCTTTTTATATTTTCAGCAACAACTAGTCCCCTCCTCCTCTTTGACATTCCTGTTTAAGAATCTTCAGCTGTAAAACATCATTTACAGAAATCATTCAGGTCTCAAAAAGAGAATCTGATAAGGTTTGAAGAGCAGGTGGGTGGGGCTTCTACCATCTCTCTGTGACATCACACGGATCCCTGGGTAGAAAAAACTACGATAAACAGCCTGAGCTTGTGCACACACACGGAACATTATTAGGAACAGTCATGTAACAGGAAATGAGGAGGGAACGGGTCCTCTTTAATTTGTGGGGACCCTGTTTGTGTTTAGTTTGCGTCACCTTCTGTCTCTCACATGTTCCCATCTGTCTGTTTATTCCTTCTTTTGTGTCGACAAAATCCTTCAAGAGTGGGAAATTTAAGGCTAAAGAGACGCAGAGTAATAATGAGGGAGGAACAGAAAAGAGGAGAGAGACGGTATTCTTGTTTTCATTAGTGTGGCATTATCTCAGCCTGTTAATTAACCCCCCAAGGCCCTCTGCAAGGAGATCAGAGGGAGAGGAAAGGAGGGCAGCACGAGGGAGTGTGGGGGGGGTGTCTGTGTGTGTGTGGGAGTGTGTGGACGGGTATTAACATCCTCATGGGGACCAAAAATTGGTAGTTTACTATACTTGTGGGGACCAACAGTCACTTATGAGTAGGGCTGGGTATCGTCACTAGGGATGGGTATTGATAAGATTTTAACGATTCCGATTCCATTTTCGATTCTGTTTAACGATTCGATTCTTTATCGATTCTCTTATCAATTCTTTTTTTTTTTTTTTTTTAAAAAGGAGAACACTAAGGTCGATTAGCTTAGAACTTTGTTTTATATCTTCTCTTTGAACAAGATAGAAATTTAGGAGTAACATGGCCTTACAAACCCAACAATGACATCTTAAGAGATCCACAGCCTATGGCTCTTCAATGGGGTGTCACAGGGTCCCCAGGAAAAAAAATTGTAAATGTAAAATAATAAAATAAATATTCTTCTGTAGCAGTAACAAAGTATAACATAAATTGTTCTGTGGCAATTACACAAGAATATCCAGTAATGTCCCTGCCTACAATTAAACACATTCACTTACCAAAAATCGGGGGCATCTGCTGTGGCAAATGGGTTCAAGCCTTTTACCACAAACTTAGACACTGCTCGGTGACATTAGTCTATCCTGGCCTGAAAGGAGACGCTACGGGTAGACTGCAGCGAGAACTGCCAGCATCTGAGCCAGACTCTGTCTGTCTCTCTCATCACGGTCACCTGGTGACCGTGATGAGAGAGACAGACAGAGTCCATGTACATGTACAGTAATGGCAGGTCTTGTAATAAGGCAGATTGCGCTAACATAATATGCACTGTTAGTTGATTATTTACCTGCCGCATTAACGGGAGAGGACGTGCAAACGTTAGCGCTGCTGCTGGGTTGAGATTCACGAGTCCGGAGCGGAATTAAAAACGCGTGTCATCGCGTGTTTTGTGAGCAAATGCTTTTGCATATTCGTAGTGTTTCCTCCCTTAAATGAAATATCTACTTTGCAAGTTGCCCTGTTGTCATCGGTTCTCATAAAGTATAATCAAACTTTTGAGCATTTGAGCCGCTTAGGCGCCGTGTTTCCTGCCAGGTAAATGACGCTCCGCAACGTGGTGACGTCATTTGGGGCGACTGGAATCGATAAGGGAATCGTTTGCAAAAATGGCAAACGATTCCAAGGAATTGAAACAGTGGGAACCGGTTCTCAACAAGAACCGGTTTTCGATACCCATCCCTAATCGTCACTGATTTCTAGAATTGATTTGATCTCCGATTCAATTCAATTCTATTTGAATCGGAGAAATTTTGCCTCAGAGTCAGAAATATAATTCTGATCACTTATCAGTACATATCGATATTTTTATATCTATTAAAAGAAACCTGACACGTGAGATTTTATCAGAGGTGTGAGCATCACAGCAGAGGCCTTTGTGTCAAAGTAACTGAGGATAAAACAGAAAAACATGAAGGCGGTTTTCCTGGTCTGGGTTTTTATAGCAGATGACCTTAAAAATATTGTGCTGTCAAAAACTAAGTGAAGCAGAGCAAAGTTACAGAGGTTTGATTAGAGACACAGCATTTTGCACTTTTGCATAATTTTAAAAAGTTTAAATTTGTTCAGTATTGAACAGCAGAAATGAGGCTTTTCTGTCGGAAGTAAAAAAAATAAATAAGTAGGGGTGGGTTTTGATTATCGATTTAGAGAGAGAGAGAGCTCTACACCAAGTGTGATTTTATCGTGGTGGAAGCAAAACAGCAAAGGTAAGAAGAAATTCGTGACGATGTTTATGTGAAGCGTAGTTTGGAAGGGTCTTCTGCTGCTGGTTCAGTCAATACTGTTTGGAGAGAGATCAAACCTGTAGCTTCAGAATCAAGCGCAAAAAAGACGTAAACACAAAGCGCCCGCCGACGCTTCAAGATCAGTGAGCTGTCGGCTTTCAGCCCCGACGGCGTGTCCGCGTACGTGCGTTGGGTTTTGTGTTTACGTCTTTGTTCAGAATCCGTGTTCCTGCTCTCACTTACTGTTTTAGCTGTTTGGTGGTTGTAGAAATTTTGTGAGGTTTAACTTGAGGTTCTGGAGTTTCGGGGCAAAATGAATTTATATTTAAAAATCGGTTCAGGATTTTAATGAATTGATATCACGTTATCCAAGCCAGAATCGATTTTAATCGATACGTCGATAATCAAAACCCACCCCTGCTTATGAGGACATTTGTGCCGGTCCTCACGAGTTTGAAGGCATTTTTTAGTTTATGGTTAGGTTTAGAGTCAGGGTCAGGGTTAGGCGTCCATTTTTGATGGTTAGGGTTAGTGAGATGTCTCCAAAAGGATATAAATACACGTGTGCGTGTGTCAGTCTGTGTGCGTGTGTCAGTCTGTGTGTGTGTGTGTGTGTGTGTCAGTCTGTGTGTGTGCGTGTGTCAGTCTGTGTGTGTGCGTGTGTGTGTGTGTGTGTCAGTCTGTGTGTGTGCGTGTGTGTGTGTGTCAGTCTGTGCGTGTGTGTGTGTCAGTCTGTGTGTGTGTGTGTGTGTGTCAGTCTGTGTGTGTGTGTGTGTGTCAGTCTGTGTGTGTGCGTGTGTGTGTCAGTCTGTGTGTGTGTGGGTGTGTCAGTCTGTGTGTGTGTGTGTGTGTCAGTCTGTGTGTGTGCGTGTGTGTGTGTCAGTTTGTGTGTGTGTGCGTGTGTCAGTCTGTGTGTGTGTGTGTGTGTGCGTGTGTCAGTCTGTGTGTGTGTGTGTGTCAGTCTGTGTGTGTGCGTGTGTCAGTCTGTGTGTGTGCGTGTGTCAGTCTGTGTGTGTGTGCGTGTGTCAGTCTGTGTGTGTGCGTGTGTGTGTGTCAGTCTGTGTGTGTGTGTGTGCGTGTGTCAGTCTCTGTGTGTGCGCGTGTGTCAGTCTGTGTGTGTGTGTCAGTCTGTGTGCGCGTGTGTGTGTCAGTCTGTGTGTGTGCGTGTGTCAGTCTGTGTGTGTGCGTGTGTCAGTCTGTGTGTGTGCGTGTGTGTGTCAGTCTGTGTGTGTGTGCGTGTCAGTCTGTGTGTGTGCGTGTGTGTGTGTCAGTCTGTGTGTGTGTGTGTGTGCGTGTGTCAGTCTCTGTGTGTGCGTGTGTGTGTGTCAGTCTGTGTGTGTGCGTGTGTGTGTCAGTCTGTGTGCGTGCGTGTGTCAGTCTGTGTGCGTGTGTGTGTCAGTCTGTGTGTGTGCGTGTGTGTGTGTGTCAGTCTGTGTGTGTGTGCGTGTGTCAGTCTGTGTGCGTGTGTGTGTCAGTCTGTGTGTGTGCGTGTGTGTGTGTGTCAGTCTGTGTGTGTGTGCGTGTGTCAGTCTGTGTGTGTGCGTGTGTGTGTCAGTCTGTGCGTGTGTGTGTGTCAGTCTGTGTGTGTGCGTGTGCGTGTGTCAGTCTGTGTGTGTGCGTGTGTGTGTCAGTCTGTGTGTGCGTGGGTGTGTCAGTCTGTGCGTGTGTGTGTGTCAGTCTGTGTGTGTGCGTGTGCGTGTGTCAGTCTGTGTGTGTGTGTGGGTGTGTCAGTCTGTGTGCGTGTGCGTGTGTCAGTCTGTGTCGCCTCAAGGCGCTTCATAGATACAGAGAAAAACCCAACAATCATATGACCCTATGAGCAGCACTTTGGCAACAGTGGGAAAGAAAAACTCCCTTTTAACAGGAAGAAACCTCCGGCAGAACCAGGCTCAGGGAGGGGCGGGGCCATCTGCTGTGATTGGTTAGGGTGAGAGAAGGAAGTAACAGAGGTCAAACGTTTACTATAGGTCTTCACCAGGTTTGCACACACAGTAGCTGGTATTTTGGCCCATTCCTCCATGCAGATGTTCTCGAGAGCAGTGATGTTTTGGGGCTGTCGCCGAGCAACACGGACTTTCAACTCCCGCCACAGATTTTCTATGGGGTTGAGGTCTGGAGACTGGCTAGGCCACTCCAGGACTTTCAAATGCTTCTTACGGAGCCACTCCTTTGTTGCCCGGGCGGTGTGTTTTGGATCATTGTCATGTTGGAAGACCCAGCCTCGTTTCACCTTCAAAGTTCTCACTGATGGAAGGTTTTGGCTCAAAATCTCACGATACATGGCCCCATTCATTCTGTCCTTAACACGGATCAGTCGTCCTGTCCCCTTGGCAGAAAAACAGCTCCATAGCATGATGTTTCCACCCCCATGCTTCACAGTAGGTATGGTGTTCTTGGGATGCAACTCAGTATTCTTCTTCCTCCAAACACGACGAGTTGAGTTTATACCAAAAAGTTCTACTTTGGTTTCATCTGACCACATGACATTCTCCCAATCCTCTGCTGTATCATCCATGTGCTCTCTGGCAAACTTCAGACGGGCCTGGACATGCACTGGCTTCAGCAGCGGAACACTTCTGGCACTGCGGGATTTGATTCCCTGCCGTTGTAGTGTGTTACTGATGGTGACCTTTGTTACTTTGGTCCCAGCTCTCTGCAGGTCATTCACCAGGTCCCCCCGTGTGGTTCTGGGATCTTTGCTCACCGTTCTCATGATCATTTTGACCCCACGGGATGAGATCTTGCGTGGAGCCCCAGATCGAGGGAGATTATCAGTGGTCTTGTATGTCTTCCATTTTCTGATGATTGCTCCCACAGTTGATTTGTTCACACCAAGCTGCTTGCCTATTGTAGATTCACTCTTCCCAGTCTGGTGCAGGTCTACAATACTTTTCCTGGTGTCCTTCGAAAGCTCTTTGGTCTTGGCCATGGCGGAGTTTGGAGTCTGATTGTTTGAGGCTGTGGACAGCTGTCTTTTATACAGATGATGAGTTCAAACAGGTGCCATTCATACAGGTAACGAGTGGGGGACAGAAAAGCTTCTTACAGAAGACGTTACAGGTCTGTGAGAGCCAGAGATTTTCCTTGTTTGAGGTGACCAAATACTTATTTTCCACCCTGATTTACAAATAAATTCTTTACAAATCCTACCATGTGGATTCATGGATTTTTTTTTTCACATTCTGTCTCTCACAGTTGAAGTGTACCTCTGGTGCAAATTACTGACCTCTGTCATCATTTTAAGTGGGGGAACTTGCACAATCGGTGGCTGACTAAATACTTTTTTGCCCCACTGTATGTGCTTGGTTTATCAAGACGTCATATATTTGCAGAAGTGCTCCAACATTTTCGGAGACGTCTGTTACCGACCAGCTCTATAGCTAACCGGGAGGTCGAGGGTCACTAGAGCCGGTGAGAACAGCGAACTCCAGGCACATCGTTTTCAACTCTCCCGCGGTTTTCACTACTCAGCATATACATGATATATAAGTCATTTAGATAATTTAAAAATGTTATTGTTTGGCTTTTTTCAGTGTTTTATTTGTTCCTGAGTAAATTAGTTTGGCTGAGATTAAAGTTAAGCTTTATAACTGGACTGTTTTATTTAATACTGAAGTCTTACTTAGTCAGTATATTCTGAATTTCATATCCCCTGATGTAAAATGTTCTGTTCTTACACTCAACAAAAATATAAACGCAACACCTTTGTTACTGCTCCCATTCCCCATGGGATGGACGTAGAGACCTAAAATTCATTCCAGATACACAATATAACCATCCCTCCCAAACAGTGGTCACAAATCAGTCCAAATGTGTGGTAGTGGGCACATCTGCTTTATTGAGATAATCCATCCCACCTTACAGGTGTGCCACATCAGGATGCTGATCTGACATCATGAGTAGTGCACAGGTGTACCTCAGACTGCCCACAACAAAAGGCCACCCTGGAATGTGCAGTTTTGTCTCACAGCAATGAGGGAGCGTGCAATTGGCATGCTGACAGCAGGAATGTCAACCAGATCTGTCGCCCGTGCATTGAATGTTCATTTCTCAACCATAAGCCGTCTCCACAGGCGTTTCAGAGAATATGGCAGCACATCCAACCGGCCTCACAACCGCAGACCTCGTGTAACCACACCAGCCCAGGACCTCCACATCCAGCAGGTTCACCTCCAAGATCGTCTGAGACCAGCCACCCAGACAGCTGCTGGAACAATTGGTTTGCACAACCAAACAATTTCTGCACAAACTGTCAGAAACCGTCTCAGGGACGCTCAACTGCATGCCCGTCGTCCTCATCGGGGTCTTGACCTGACTCCAGCTCGTCACCGTAACAGACTTGTGTGGGCAAATGCTCACATTCGATGGCGTCTGGCACGTTGGAGAGGTGTGCGCTTCACGGATGAATCATGGTTCACATTGTTCAGGGCAGATGGCAGCTGAGAATGTCCCAGTTCTTGCATGGCCAGCATACTCACCGGACATGTCACCCATTGAGCATGTTCGGGATGTGCTTGACCGGCGTATACGACAGCGTGTACCAGTTCCCACGAATATCCAACAACCTCGCACAGCCATTGAAGTGGAGTGGACCAACATTCCACAGGCCACAATTGACAATCTGATAGACTCCATGCGACGATGTGTTGCACTGCATGAGGCAAATGGTGGTCACACCAGATACTGACCGGTTCTGGGTCCCCAGACCCCCAATAGCGCAAAAAACTGCACATTCCAGGGTGGCCTTTTGTTGTGGGCAGTCTGAGGTACACCTGTGCACTACTCATGATATCAGCATCCTGATGTGGCACACCTGTGAGGTGGGATGGATTATCTCAATATAGCAGATGTGCCCACTACCACACATTTGGACTGATTTGTGACCACTGTTTGGGAGGGATGGTTATATTGTGTATCTGGAATGAATTTTAGGTCTCTACGTCCATCCTATGGGGAATGGGAGCAGTAACAAAGGTGTTGCGTTTATATTTTTGTTGAGTGTATTTAAATGGCTAACTCTGGAATAAATATAACATTAAAAATATTTAAATTCAAGAGGAAACATTTTCACGGAGAGCAAAAGCATGTTTAAAAAGCACGTGGAGATCCTGAAGGCTGCTCCAAGAGTGATCCGATTATATTTTAAATATTTATTCAATTCTCTTCCAAACCCCAGCTGTCTATTGTGTCCGTCTCTAACATCTCACCTGTTTGTTATTGTTCAGGCTTGTGTGTATGCTATTTTTATTAACAGAGAGATTAAGCTTGTGTTTTCATACATGTAGTGATTGTGGTTAACTAAATGAAGTGTATTCAACATTATGGAGCAGATCATATATAAAGTTGAATTTTGCCGGAGTGCTTAAGATACTTTTTAAAATGATCTTTTTTTTGTATTAAAAAAAGAAGAGGAGAAAATCTACAGCGTCATGTGTAATTTTCATTGTAAATATTAATCACAGTTAAATTAAGATGGCAACAAAAAGTGCACCTGTGATGTCATCAAGTGCGCCGCTGTTCCAATTGTAGAACGATCGCGCTGCCTTCTTGCATCTTTGGTTAGTCCGGACTCCCGTGTGTACTTAAGAAGTCCGGACTTGCATACTTCAAAAACGGCCGTTGTTTTTGTGTTGCATCCTGTATTGCAACATATTAGACGTGTTTCCGGTTACTGTGGAGCTCCACAGTGGCTGCAGCCAGACCCTCTGTTTCACCTGCCATGCATGGACTCACTCACACACCCACAGCCAGCTGCTGATACTTTATCTATACACAGACTCACAAACACAGACTGACACACTCACACAGGTGAGCTGTTGCAGTCAGTCTTGGTGTGATTACTGATGTGTTTCCTGTCTGAGCTCCGTCTTTGTAAACAGATTCTTTTCATGAATCTGTGACTATTCCTGTTGTGAACTGAAAGAGGCGGGGCCTGAAGCTGTTACTCTCCTAAACGCAGTGCGGCCAGCGTCTCCTCATCTCTATCTTAAGACTGCAACAGATGGCAGCGCTGGCATCAGAACGCATTTAAGGACGGCGGCGTTTGGTCTGCTGCCAGCATGCTGTTCTGGGTCTGAATGTGGCCTCTGTGTGTCTGTGTGTTTCTGCATTAAGGGTGTTTTTATTGAAGTGTGTGTTTGGAATATATCTGAGAGGAGAAGAGAAAATGTTTAAGCAGTCACCACATGTGGAGGGTTTCACGTTGGAGTTACGAATCCCTGAAGCGCACATACACACGCACGCGTGTTGTCACGCTGCACTAACAGCAGGAAGCTGCAGGCTCTGTAGAGTAAAAACTTGCACGGAAGGATGGACTATTTCAGGAAGCGTGTGAGTGGACGGAGGAGGAGGCAGACAGAGGGTCTGTAGGCAGAGACTCACAGAAGGTGTGAGCAATTAAATGTGCTAAACCATCTGTCCAATAACCTGCACGCACACACATTACTCAGCAAACTGCAGCAACGCACGGGACCGCGACACAGCCACTCTGAGGACTTTTAACAGGTGTTCCCCGCTGACATCACCGCTTTCACTTTACTTACAAGTGCCAACAACTAACCAGATCCAAGGATAACACCACTAGGGATGGGTATCGTTTAGGTTTTATCCGATACCGGTGCCAAATCGGTACTTTTGAAACGGTGCCTCTCATGTTTAACTGTTTTCCACTTTTTCTTTGGTCATTTTAGCCTTTTTGGCCAGGGTGAAGGGAGTATCTGCCATCAAACAAGAGGACAGCCGCATGTAACTACGTCTGTGTTTGCTAGTTCACCTTACATACATTAATGTAATAACGTGGTTAGCCTACTCAACGTAAATTAGCTACTCACGCAGAGAAGAACGGCTGCTGCTGCATCATCAATCTCATCATTTCTGCTACACTGGCAGGGCTAGGGGCCAGGACTCTCTTCTTCATGTTTTTGGGGGATGTTGCATAACAGGCAACCCACCCGCAGTAGATGTGCTCGGTGTGAGGTCTCGCAGCAAGCTATCAAATACGGCGCATTTCTGGGCTTTTAAAAAAAACGCTATGCGTCGCCAGGTGTTTCATCGGATTTGAGGTGTTACCTCCTTTGACAGTATCACAGTATCAGCTTAAAGCTCTTGTTGCTGATGAGTTTGCATATTTTGCTGTGAAGTACAGCCAGACTTTTGACCGCTTTGCCTTGGACATTTTTAATCTGTAGCTCTGCTCTAACAGAACGTACGTACCTGGCCCCGCCTACTATCCTCGGAAACGTAAAATGATTGGCTAGAATCTAAAGTGTATCACAGCTCAGGGAAAAAAAGCACCGAAATAAAGCACCGAAATGTGCGCCGCTTTTCGGTCTGGTTACTACCGTTTATGTCAGAACCGGTGCCATCATGGCACCGGACACCGGTACCCATCCCTAAACACCACACAGGTCAGTGTGATGTTTCAGCATTACTGAGCTGAGATTCTTCCACCACCACAGGAGTACGTTCCACGTTATGAGGACGGTGGGCACCATCGCGTCCAGCAGCTTGTCACACGAGAAGTTTTCAGGCCAAAGGTCAGAGCTGGATCAGGGAAACATCTCTTAGTGATGCTGCTGGGAGACTTCCCATGATGCACTGATCGGTGTTCTTCTTTCCCACCATCACCAAAGCCCACAGTCTGATGGTTGTGGTTCTGTCTGGTACTGTAGGGTAGGGATGCCAAACTCAATTTACACCGAGGGCCACAGACACTGAACCAGCGAAACTACAGCTTCCTGATAATGTCCACAGGTTTCTGTGTGAGTGGAGGCTGTGGGGCTCAGCTGGTATCCAGTCAGAGTCTGATACGAGTCGAGGAGAAGCTCACAGCCGTGCTGAGGTGAGCTGTTGAACTTTTCTGCAGTTAGCTGCTGTTAATAACGGAGCAGACTGTCAGAGAATAAACTCTGATGCGATGTGAGAATGTAATTAAACTTTTCGGGACGCATAATGTTAGCTTATAACCAGCTGCTGTTGTGGGTTCGTTGGCTCGTCGTCAGCTGTCTGGAGACGGGAGGGTCACAGGTTTAATCTGCTGATAATTAGGAATTCCAACAATATCGGGAATAAATGAGGAAGACGATGAGAGGGACGTGAGGAGAGAGACATCGTGAGGAAAAGATTCATGCACAACTGTCAGATATTTAGTTTTAAAGAGAAGTTTGAACTTTAAATTAAAAGTAGCTCGTAAGGTTACTAATGAAACATAACCAGGTGGAACAGCGATGAGGGTGGAGCAGCTCGTCTACCCATGGGAGGGTTGGTGTTTGATCCCTGTCTGCTCCAGAATGCATGTCAGACGTCCTCGGTCAGCTTGTGCTTGTTGTGTAAAACGCTTTGAGCGCTCAGCTCGAGTAGAAAAGCACCGTGTAAGAAGCAGTCCACAATTTAAAGATCCGATGTATTTTTAATGGATTCATTTCAAGTTTAACACATTCATTTGCTGGGAGATGTAATTACAACTAATCAATGTACATGTAAGAGAACCTCATTGTTTTTTTCTCTTAAATAACCTCAAATGAAACCAGGTAGGTTAGCGAGTGAAACTCTGAATTACATGAAAGTAGTCCTTCAACGTTCAGGTAAATCATTATTCTTATATATAATATGTATACAGTCAGACCTCCCACAGCCCGCCGCGATCCTAAAATAAATATATTTCCATGACTTCAAACAGCCTGAAGGGAATTGATTGTTCTCTCCTTCCTCTGATGAATTAAGAACATTTCCCTCAGAGATCGGGCTTGTTGATAGAAAATTGGCCTGAAGTTTGGGGAATAAAGATTTGGTCTGTTTCCTAGCTTAACTAGAGAAAACCAACACACAAATAACACCAGGGGAGGCACTTAAGGAGAGGAGCTGTGGGGGGAGCGGGCGGAGGAGAAGGAGCTCTTTCAGCATCAAAGCCAGCTAAAACGTCTCCACCGGGGACCGGGTCCCCTGTTAAATACAGAACTGGATTATTAATTGCTGTACCAGTAGGACCTGTTAATAAGAACCCAGAATAGCTTTCTTTGCCTTCCTAATATTTCCGTGCTGCTTCTCTGCAGTCGACTCATTTTCTTTTTGTGCTGCTGAGCACGGTTTGCTTCACTCACTCCTCTTTTGCCTTCGTCGCCTGCAAACTGGCATTTTCGCCGATGTACGTGCACCTTTCCCGCACGCGTGTACCTGGATGAGCTCTTCATGCCGACACACCTCTGTCACATGACTGGAGTAAAGCTGTCATGTGATAACAGGCTCACTTACAGAAACCTGTACCAAAGTTTTGACCACAGCGTCCATCATGTTCTTGTTGCCATGGCTTCAGGTGTGTCAAAGCTGCAGGTATCTGTGAACGAGCAGCGCCTGGTCGCTCCACAGGTGTCGAATCGTGTCATGTGCCCGGGTTATGACATCACTGACACGTTTATCACCAAGCAGAGTTTCTGATTTTGATTGAAACATGAAAGTAACCAAATCAGCAGAGAGAGTGAATCACAGAAGAGCACGCAGTCTCCTGGATAGGTGAAAACAGGAAGTTCTGCTATCAACGCCTAATACTGAAGGACACCTGTGGCATCTGTGCCACGACCCTGACTGCTGAGCACGATGATGACACTCAGTTCATCCCATATGGACGCTCATGAAGGACTCGCTGGCGTCGCATTTCGCTGGCCTGGGTACTTAAACAGTTGGTGTTGTGCATGGACACGTTTAACCCAGACCTCTGTGTTTAACGCAGTTCTGCTGGATGGAAACATCTGAAGCAGAGTGAAGCAGCTCACACACCCCATCTGACAGACGTTTGCACATTTCTGTGGTTTCTCAGCCTAAAGGCCAAACAAACAGGAAGTGATCAGCAGCAGAAGGAGACCCAGCACATCGGTGACAGATGCCAGCTCCTTAAACTTATCTCAACTTTTAGGTAACAGACTGCAGCAGCGACCAAGGGGAGAGCGCTTCCTACCCAGACAGTGTCTGCCACGCCCACGTTACAAACCAACCAGTGATTCTCACTGATTCACTGACAGAGTTCACCCTCGCTTTCATACATCATTCAGTTTGGCTCGCACGTCTTCTTCTGTCAGCTTCTCCCTTTAGGGGGCGCCAGATCATGTGCCTCCACCTCCTCCTATCCCAGCGTCCTCCTCTGTCACACCAATCCTCTGCATGTCCTCCTGTGGTTTATCTGTTTCACTCGTTCACTGCATGTTTCTTCTCTGACTCACAGACACTTTTCACTTCATTGGTCCAGCAAACAAACTTCACCCACTCACTGATTTATGTCATTTTTCACTCTGTGTGTGTGTGTGTGTGTGGGGGGGGGGGGGGGGGGGGGGGGCTGTTATCCATGTCTCTCAGCAATAAAGAGAAAGAAAGGAAATAAAAAAAATGGAGGATTGATAATATGGCGGCCACCTGCTTCTCACTCACACTTTGACACAAAGAGCAGCGGCGGCAGCGACTCGGCCACATTCATCCTCGTGAACTTTGTTTGACCTCAACGGAGCGACTGCAGCTCAAAGTTAGAGAACGTTAGAAAAGGCAGAAACATGCAAAGCGTGTATTTTACACGTGTAATGAAAAAATAATAATTTTTCTCTTTAAATGCAGTTTTAACCTCCTATGTAACTTCTAATTAGAGTCCCCGAAATTCACTCTGCACCAAAACTGGAGCTCAGACTTCTTGGGCGGTCTGTTTGTACCATTAACCACCCAGCTGCCATCTTGGGTCAGACAATTTCAAATCGTCTGAAGCATTAAGAGCACTGAGAGGACGAACCCACCTCCTGAAAACCATCCCCACACTGACACAGAGTCCCTGTCACACCCACGGTTAGCAGTATAAACTCAGACACCTGAACATTTCCAAGCACCTCATCTTTGCTCCCCTGGTGGGGAAAAACTTCTCAGACTTCACCAACAGGATCCAGAAACTTACGCTGGACGCAGATGAAACCGTCCTTTCACGTGGTTTCTGTCTTCACTTGCACACCTACAACCGAGGCAGTGGAGACAGTCAGAAAATGACTACAACAAGACCCCTGCTTAGGAAACAACCAGCTTCACCCCCGATCAGACCCAGACACTGTCACACCTCTGCATCCCCGCCACGTATTTTAAATACAACAAGGATTTCTTCAAAATCCTGCTCCTCACATACAAGGTCTTAAATAATCAGGCCCCATCTTATCTTAATGACCTTGTAGTACCATATCACCCTATTAGAGCACTTGGCTCTCGCTCTGCAGGCCTACTTGTTGTTCCTAGAGTATTTAAAAGTAGAATGGGAGGCAGAGCCTTCAGTTTTCAGGCCCCTCTTCTGTGGAACCAGCTTCCAGTTTGGATTCAGGAGACAGACACTATCTCTACTTTCAAGATTAGGCTTCAAACTTTCCTTTTTGCTAAAGCATATAGTTAGGGCTGGACCAGGTGACCCTGAATCCTCCCTTAGTTATGCTGCAATAGATGTAGGCTGCTGGGGATTCCCATGATGCACTGGGTGTTTCTTCTTCTTCACTCACTATGTGTTAACAGACCTCTCTGCATTGAATCATATCTGTTATTAACCTCTGTCTCTCTTCCACAGCATGTCTTTATCCTGTCTTCCTTCTCTCACTTCTCTCAGCCCCTCCCTGAGCCTGGTTCTGCTGGAGGTTTCTTCCTGTTAAAAGGGAGTTTTTCCTTCCCACTGTCACCAAAGTGCTGCTCACAGGGGGTCATATGATTATTGGGTTTTCTCTGTATCTATTATTGTAGGGTCGACCTTACAATATGAAGCCCTTGAAACACTGTTGTTGTGATTTGATGCTGTGTAAATAAAATGGAGCTGAATTGGTCTGCAGTCGAGACCTGTCAATCACAGGTCAGCCCCACCCTAAAGCCTCCCCTGCTTCCTGTTCATCTTCTCGTTTTTTCACTCTGACCTGAAACAGCAGCTCATCAGGAAAGTGTTCACCTGAGCAAGAGGCTCATTTTGTCATAGACATCTGTCCAGAAGAGTCGCCCCCTGCTGGGTATTATAAGGACTGGAGGTTTAAGAGTTCCTGCTCATGAAGGTTCGTCCATCTTTTACATACAGTCTGTGGTATTTATAGGTTGCATTTCAAGGCGTCTCCTTGCATGTAGGATTTACTACATGAGTGTGTGTGTGTGTGTGCGCGCGCACACGGTTGTGAAGTCATCTCGAGCTCTTTGTGTGGATATTCTGGGGGCAGGTAGCGTCAGTGCAGATTAAAATACTTTTTCACAGCGATCAGCTTGTAAACACGATGAGCTCTTCATCGTCTGATCCTGCGAACAGAATTATACATGCAGAAGCTTAAACCCCCCACCCCTCCCCAAGTGGAGCTCTTATTTACCCCCTCTAAGCTCTTCCCTCGCTCTTATCTCCCTCCGTCATTTCCTCTGCTTCATCTTCCTCCTCTTCTTCTCTTTCCTGCAGAGGGAAGCCTATTTGTCCACTTTAAGTGAAATCACTCAATTCTTTCAGGAAGAGAGCGAGGAAGAAAGTGTGTGTGTGTGAGAGAGAGAGAGAGAGAGTCCACCTTCCAAATAAGTTCCATTAATCATGGGCCAGAGTCTAATGTAACTAATATTTTACAATTAGAGGAGACACGATGGAGCTGGGGGCCATCTATCTCCCTTACACCACATGATCATCGATTCATAAGAGCTGAGGAGAGCGAGGGAGGGAGGCCACAGTACACACACACACACACAGATGCTGGGCAGGAAGCAGGAGGATGCACTGTCACATTAGCATTTAAGTCCTGCTTAAAATCATCCCCTTATTTTTCTTCATTGATCGTCTGCTGGTCACTTTTTGGAAACAGAACTGTGATTAAAATTCTCAGAGCCCTGAAATCTCAAAATTCTGCTGAGGAAATCATCAGAAGGGAAATCAGCTGAACCGCACTGACATTCTTTTGTTCTTAAGCAAAAATTCATTTATTTAAATAAAAGAATGCACGTTTGTGTAAGCAGAACTCTGAGGAACGAGGTTTTGCGCTACAGCTAAACCGCCGTGCTTTGGCGGGCTGTGTGGCTTCAACGTGCGCGAATGTGTTTATTACAGGAGAAATTTTGAACGTTCTGTTATTCAATTCAATTTTACTTATACAGCACCAAATCACAACAACAGTCACCTCACAGTGCTGCAGGTAGACCCTACAATAATACCCAACAATCACATGAGCAGTTCACATGTTTCCTTTAAGCCTCGGAGGCTGTTCAGCTTCTGCTCTCTGAGGTATTTACTAGGGGTGCAACGATACACAAAATTCACGGTTCGATATTTTTTCGATACAAAAAAAATGTTCATGCTTTTTTAATTTGTCATTTATTAAAATTATAAATATATATTTTAACTCAAAAGTACAGTTTTTAAATTTAATGTTGCTGAAACAACAAAGTAATAAAATAATAAATCTATCTGATCGAGGAATCCCTCATCTTTGGAAAAGAGAGTTTATTACAGAGAAATGTCTCTTTCCAAAATAAAAGCTGTACTATACGCTTCTTCTGGGCTATATTCTCAGCAGCATATTAAACATATCAGGTCCCCATAAGGAGGATCCTGTGCTAACGGCTGTCTAAATGACTCGGGTAAAGTTTGTAGCATGCGTGCTTGTTGTTTTTGTCTGCTTCCACTTGTCTTTGCACTAGGATGATGTCGGCGTAAATGTGCAGTCATATTCGTTGTGTTCCCACTAGTGCTGTCAGCGTTAATCTGAAATGACGTTAACGCCACAACACGGCAAATCTCCGTTAACGAGCTAACTGCGCTAACACACTAGTTCCCACCCATGTAATTGAGCATTGCGTGGCACATCCGACATACTGTTTTACTTTAGTCCATGACGCGCTTACCTTCAGGGTCATACGTCACATGAAAACCAAAATAGTTCCAAACGCCAGATCTGAATGAGGGTGGGGGAGGTTCAATTTGCCATGTTGCAACGAGCTTAACTTCTGTCTGCTAGCTTGCCCTGCGCTCAGTGAATCTGCGTTCGACTACTCCGCTTAGGCTGCACTGTCGAGCGCAGATCCACTGAGCGCTCAACACAGACAGCATCGTCAGAAGGAAAGTTGATAAAATAAATTAAAAATTTTGTATTGTTCGATACATATGCGTACCGAACCGAAAGCACTGTATCGAACGGTTCAATGTTGATACGAATATCGTTGCACTGCTAGTATTTACCTTTGACAGGTGTTCTTATCTTTACCCCACAGAGGTCAGTCTTAAAATGTATGAACGCGGTGCATACTGATCTGTTTTCTGGTCTTACTGACCGCTCGCATCTGCAGAGTATGGCGGTGGTCCTGTTTCTGCACAGCGGTGAAAACAGTTCAGTGTCACAGCACCAGCTCACATTAGGAAGAAGCTTTATTGTAAAGTAAAGACGCCACATCAGCATGTCACTCTGAAACCTTCAAACAGGAAACAGACTGAGACCCGGGTCACATGACCTCGGGCACTTGCTGAGTGGAGGCAGAGGTTCACAGCTGTAGGCCGGTGCTCGTCCATGCTTCAAAGTCAAAGCCAGAATCTTAACGTGAACTCTGGAGGTAACAGGAAGCCTCGCAGCGGCACGCTCAACAACCTGCACGTCTGCACCTCTGTTTGTCTTCATCAAGTTGGAGGAAGCACCTATTCAGCACACCAGCACCAGGTGATCATAGACTAATACACCTTCACCTACAAAGCATGAACAGCAGTGGCCACAAATTTCTGATGAATTAAAAAAGACAACAAAAAAACCTTTAACATGAATGCGTTCTTTGTCTTCTGTTTCTCATACTCAGAGATCCTGATGGAGAACTTGCACCAACAGAGCGAGAGCTCATTTTAAAGGTACCAGAAAGGACAGCACCACACCGAAGTGTGCCAGTCCACAGAGCATGTGCAGAAACGGCCGGCTTGTCCCAACAGCTGGTCTGTGGCGCCCTCTGGTGGTGAAAGTGCAGCGCGGCACCGTGAAGCCTCGGCATTAATGTGGTGGAAACAGAGGGAAATTACAGGCTGAGACGACGGTTCATCTGCAGGCCACCATCTGCCCGGTGACCAACCACACACTGCCGCAACTGCACAGCGTCATCACACAACACACACACACGGCAGCGAAAATGCAAAAAATCTGAAGGAAGAGAGGCAGTTAAATGAGAGGGAAAGCTCGCTCTCTCACACACAGATGGCCTAATGTGTTCTTTAATCAGACACACTCACAGCTGGATATGAGAGCTATCAGGAAATTACTTGTTTTCACTGTGTGTGTGCGCACGTGTGTGTGTGTGTGGCTTTATTGGGAACAGGCGTGGGAGCTTTGATCTCTTTAAAAGTGCTGTGAGGCGTTGCTTCGGATCATCTCTGAGATGATGAATATTTGTTAGAACTGTGAGCGGAGCTGATCATCTTGGATCAATAATCTGATCGGTCACATGATGGAGCGCCTGGATCGTTCTCCTGGAGCTTCATGGAGCAGGTGAAGTGCGAGTGGATGCAGGACGAACTGCGTTTCTGTGGATTTTTACTCCATCAGCCGGTCAGTGCGCCCCAGGGCAGCTGTGGCTACAATGTAGCTGCCATCGCCAGTGTGTGAATGGGTGAATGACTGAATGTAGTGTGAAGCGCTTTGGGGTCCTTAGGGACTAGAAAAGCGCTATACAAATGCAGGCCATTTACCATTTACCATTCTCTGGTTAGAGGTTTAGCGAACTGGAGTTTTGACTGTCTGAACAGCCGCCCCTCCTCAGCTCCAGAGGTGACACACCTGGATTGGTCTGAGCGGAGTTTCACCTGCTCTGACAGGCCCAAGTCTGGGTCAACACAAACCTGAAGGGCAGGCGTGTCGGCTCTAGCAGCTCGAGGACCCGACGTTTCTTTCTTAAAGGACGCCTTCATGGGTAACTAACCAGCACCATGTTAGCGTCCTGATTTCCTGTAACACTTCCTGACTACTTCCTTTGTGAGAGGCCAGTCACGGTTTCCTCATAAATCTGTGTGCACGCTCTCAGTGAGGCTCTCGCGGCGTCTTTGGTTTTTGTGGTATGATGTTGATATTTGTAATCAAGCCACCTGCAGAGGTCAGCTGCGACCCGGTCCAAACTGTGACATGTGACCTCTGATGCTGTGTTAATGTTAATAAAATAACTTTATTAGAAAATGATTTTGACCCTGAAGCTAGAAGCTGGCCTTGGTATTAAACGTAGGTAAAAAGGAGAGCGTTCTGCTCTCACCTGTCCTGAGCAGACACCTGTCCACACGGCGCCTCCGAACTTTACCCAGCGTGCACTCTGTCACGTATCCTGCAGTGAATTATCAGAACCAGATCAAACATGCTGGTTGCTCTGCTTCAGACGTGAATCGTCACACCGATGCTCAGAGAACAGCTTCAGCACTCCTGCAGGCGGTGAAGAACTGATCTGGGTTCAGTGTTTTCAGCCCTGAAAAATAACGAAGAAGCTTCCTGAAAGCTGAACGTTTCACTCAGGTGTGGAACATCAGCTGACGGAGGGGTGACACCACAGCGACAAACCCAAAGGAAAGAAGAAGAAAGTGAAACAGGAAGCAGGCGGGTGCTCTGTGACAATCCTTTTTTAGTTGGAATACATTTTATTTTTATTATAAGTACAGTTCAGTAGTTACAAAACGAAGCATCTGCCATGAGGATACAGCAAACAGAAAAGTGTGGAGCTCACAAGACAGGTTTGTACATCATACGTGGGGTGGAATGATCATCGGAGCTGGTTCAGAGATGAATCTTTACACGGCTGGAAAACAGAGAGCAAGGTCGGAGGTCGCTTCCGAAGCGCCTCGAGCATTTCCTCCTCGCGTCTCACTCTCACTAGTTTGATTTCGAATCCTCTGTTTTCAAAGATTACTGCCATCTACGTAAATCAAAGAAACAAAAACGGGAGGATATACTGCAGAGAACGATCAGCCGGGCTCAAGCAGCAGCAGGCCTACGCTGAGGGTCGGGGAGGGGTCAGGGGTCAGCATACAAAAGAAGCCACAAACAGTAAACTAAAAAAGAAGTCTTATAGTTGGACTGTACATACCGCTTTAGACTTTTCTCTGGGTTCACAAAAAATGACGTAGAAACATTTCACAATGCCAAGGGACACACAAACACACACCTTCATTTAGTTAGTTAGCTAGTTTGTACTGTATAGGTTGGATTTATAATACTGTCACAGTGCAAAATACTCGGGAGATCGAAACGAATCAAAGAAAGAAGAAAGGACGAGTCCCTCTATGCATAATGATTCTGTATATACGGGGAGGGGGCGGGGCAAATATGTCTGCAGCACAGGAGACGATTGTCATCTTTTTCCTCTTTTTTTCTCATCGGTAAATGGACAAGGCATTATTCATGTACAGTACATATGAAAATCCAAAGAAAATCAACCCTACGGCCTACGGTCGAGCACAGCTACGGAGCTTTGAAGCAGTAACGGGGACGTGTTTCTAAGGCTATACACAATAAGCATTTTTCCAGTTTTCTTTTTTTCCTCGTAAAGTAAATACATCGAAGCGTCGTCTTCAGTAGTCGGTAACACTGTGCAACAAAGATGGTGGCAGTATTTTACACACGGCCGCAGCTCCACAGGACGCGGCGTTTGAAAACGCCGCCCGCTTCTCAAACTGTTGCCTCTTGCCGTCGCTCTCTCGAGGCGGCGGCGGCGGCGACAACAGTACGGTACAGAAAAACAGACGGAGGCAGAGGGAGAGGCTGAACCTGTACGCGCGCATCATCTTCGTGCCACCGTCGCCGGGAGGCGTGGCCTGCGGGCAGCCAGTCCTCTGCATGGCGGGAATGTGCAGATTTAAAGTTTACACCTTAAAAAAGGACACAGCGTCTCTAAGCTGAGGAATGTTTCAGGGACACTTACAGGAAGTGCTAACAGGTAGTTTCATCCAAAGAAAACAAAGAAGGAGAAGAAGAAGAGAAGACGGGGTCGGGGGGTGGGGAGGGCGCTCAGAGCGCCAGAGACAAACAGGAAGTCCACTGCTTTAGTGTCCGGGAGGCTGTGAGAGTCATTAGGTCCACGTGGCGCCGCTCTGACGGTAGTTTGTGTTTTCTCATCTTAAATAAAGTCTCTGATATAGTGTGTCCTTCGTTAACCTTCATCCTCTTCATCACCGCCTCCATCCTCACCAGCGTCCGCTCGCTCTGGCGCGGCCATTACTCTTTGTTTACAGCGTGGGCGTCGCCTACATTATGGTTGTTAGGGTGGTTGTTAAGGTCGCTGTTAAGATGGTTGGGGTCGAGGGTCAGCGTGGGGTCATGGGTCATGGGCTGGTCCTCCTCTCCTACCCACAGATGCACTACGGCCAATGAGAGAACAAGAGGCAGGTTAGCACCACGGACCCGCACACACACACACACAATGTGGTTTCATATGTTTGTGGGGACATAATGCTTTCCCTGGCCCCCTATCCCAACCATCAGAAATGAATGCCTGACCCCAGCTGTAACCCTAACCCCAGCTGTAACCCCAGCTGTAACCCTAACCCCAGCTGTAACCCCAGCTGTAACCCCAGCTGTAACCCCAACCCTAACCCCAGCTGTAACCCTGACAATAAAACCACGTTTTGAGTCTCAAAAATGTCTTCAAACTTATGGGGACCCGGATTGTGTCCCCATAAGGGCTGCTGGTCCCCACAATTATTATAAACTTCCAATTTGTGGTCCCCACAAAGATATGAATACACACTCACACACACACACACGCACATGGACAAACATCATGGTGTGTAACTAACAGTGACGTCCGCACGGCGGTCAGCTGGTCGCTGAGGCCACACAAAGATGGACGTGTGGACGTACACTTACAGAGTTATAAGAACAAAGAATATGATAATAATTTGTAGTGTTTATATTCTGTTGTTGTCCATTTTATATCAGTCTGGAAGCTGAAGCTGGATGAACTGAAGGAGCAGGGTGGGGCTGAAAGGTCCGTCTATGCACTGGATCAGGTGGATGTTACTTTGTGCAGGATTCATTTTCCCTCAATGATTTTAGTACATTGTTCACACCTTCAGAATAAATTTAGAACAATTATTAAAAATGTCCCTGAAAGCGCATCACCACACGGTCTCCATGGAAACATCTGTTCTTTATTAAAAACTCATCCAGATCTGCTTTGATGGAACATTTGTGTTACTGGGTCAAAGGTCATGGTTCAGTCTGACCTTTGACCCAGTAGGATCTGAGGATCTGTCCTGGATAAGAACCGTGCAAAGAGCTCCACACATTCATTTTGAGCCTCCATCTATAAAAACAACACGTGGTCTTGATCCTGTGAGCTCTGTGCACGTGAGCAGCTGTCAGGCAGGACGTCACATGATCACTGTCTCACGCACACACAGTATTCATCAGTCAGGATGCTCAGATTGGACAACTGAAAGTTTTCTGGTGTGCGTGTGTGAATGCAGGTCCTTGTACATGATGAATGTGAGCTGGACTGAGCAGCATGTGAGGCAGTTTCAGCTGTTTTATGGGAAACGTGCAGCAGGCAGGACAGTGACCCTGTTAGTGTCATTCTGTCCAATAAACAAACACGTGGGTATCAATTTAATCTTTTTTCTTTTCAGTACTGAAGTTCTGAAAGATTTTCGCTCCCCGGCGCTCGTGCACTGTTGATACATGAACGGCGCAGTTGCTCGGAAAGATTCGGCCTCATTAAGATGTAAAACAGACGCATCACCTTCTTTTCTGCCTTTCTGCTTCCTGTGAGGCTGAAGCATGAGCGAGGTCGGTGGGTCGACCAATCGGCTGTTTGTTTCCTCCTCGCGCTGCTTTTTTTTGTCATTTTGGGGGTTTGGGACGATGTCTTCGAGATTGGGCGCCAACACGTTTGAGTCCCGGCAGCGCAGGCCTTTCACGCCCAGCGCCCAGCTCAATAAGTGCGACGGGAAGTGTGACAGTGGCGAGAAGCGAAGTGAGTAATTGCAATAAAAAAAGTTTTATGTCTCTGTGATACAGTAAGAAATGCATAACTGTAATTAGGTCCCACAGCAGAGGCCACTAAATAATACAAGCCCCCCCCTCCCGGTTTTGCACACTTTCATTCCCTCAGCAACTTCTTTGAAAATTATTTTGCAATAAAACACCGCTGAGCACATTTGCATGTCATGTTCTTTTAAAGTGGCGTTATGAATCTGACAAAACCAAATTAAAACACGGCTTTATTTGAGCTGTGCTTTCACAAGTATGGAAATGGATATGAAAATGAAAGGAAGTACCAGCGTAACAGAGGGAAAATAAAGAGCTAATAACATGATAAAACATCTCTTAGATTCAGCAGCCAGTAATAACTCTCAGACTGTCTGCGCGGTGGGAGGAGAGCCCAGCAAACTCACTTCACGTGCTTCCCCGCTCCGCGTTACAACTGCAACCAAACAGAACCGTCACACGTACACGTCTGCTCTGCGCCGCGGCCGACGGCGCCCCGCTTCGCTTCTGCAGCTCACCCATCTACACGTCCAACCACGGCAAAGAACGACACGTATGGGACACCTACTGTGGAACCTGGTGCTGCTGCCCTGCGTGGCAAAGAGACTTAACCGTGTTCAACTACTGTTCATGACTTGTTGGCCTGTAATCTCTCAGACGTGCCTCTCATGAATCATATTAAGTCATTGTGAGCCAGAAAGAAGATTATACATCATGTATAAACGCTCACGGACGTGACACGTGTCTGTTTCTACAGAGACGGCAGCACAAACTCCAACAAGTACACATCACAGAGTGTAAGGATGCTGAAAGAGGCCAAAACCACTGGACTGATCTTCATGCAGGTTCTCATTTCTTTCTTTTATATAAATCCTGCTGAGTACAGTCTGTTTACCAACATCAGCAAACACACTGTGTAGTACTGCTGTGAAACACTGCCCCCTGGTGGTGACAGCTTTAGTTACACGCTGCTGAAGATGAGTTTACTCACACATCACATATGCAGGAATCAGCATCTGCTCTAACACAGACTTCGCTTTCTTTTCAGCTCAGCTTCAGTTTCAGATGATTTCTGGTCGACTGTGTGGGTTTGTGTTCACTCTCGGTCACGTGGACCTCGCGTCATTAAACACACGAAGCGACATCTCCTCAGAACGAACAAAGACTGACACCAAAGGTATTGTCTGCACATTTTATTTGATTTTTCACTGTTTTTAAAACCTCACAAATAATTTCAGCTGCTTGTTTTTTTCTACACTCTTTGAACCGTACTTTTATGTGCCTGCAAAAACACAACACTCATTCTTGTGTGTGCGCTCACGCTGTGAAAGGTTCATTCTGTAAAAAAAAAACACAACACTGGTGGGGGGGAGGGGGGTTTCATGTGTCTACCCAGTTGTGGGCCAAATGGTCTCATTTTTGCTGTGCAGGACAGCAGCGTGATACTGAGCAAACCAATGTCTAAAAATAAAAGTACGGGACTCATTTAATGTTGAAGACAAAGTAACAGAGGTCCTGTTAACACCTGCAGCAGACAAATGTGAGCTTACACTGCTGCTTCTGACTGGCTGCTTAGTGATCACATGATTAGAGGGGCTGTGAGTCGAGCCTTCACCTCCCAGTGGCCCCTCCTGAGCCAGGGAAAGACCCGGATCATGGCTCCTCACTGGTGTCATACCCACCTGCAGCCACACGATGGCGATCTAAGACCAGGAAATGAGATGCTGAAGTGCTCAGATGAGCGAGCAGAGCTCCAGTCGCAGCATGGACATTAAACACACGAGACATTAAATGCGATCCCAGCGAGAGGATCCGAGCTCCGACTGTGGGTGCCAGGTCTGCTGTGAGAACAGCCCACACCTCTAAAACGAACCCAAAATAAAGTTTCCTTGTTTTCAAGCTTCAAAAAGTGTTTAGTCTGTCCCCAAGGGCACTTCCTGCCTTTGACTTCCCTGTAAAGAAACTTCCTGTAACGAGCTCCAGATTAGGCCCCATATTTGATTTTCACTGTTCATTAACTAAGCCACCTGGAATGTTATTATTTAAGCACGCTGCTCCTTCTCCCCAAACAACTGCCGCTGCGAGGGGGGAGCGCTTTCCCGGCCAACTTTATAGATTTAGCATAACTTCCCTTCACACTTTTTAATTTCCCATTCGGGTAGATGGCAGATGCACCTCACAGACACAGAAACCTGCCCGGCATTCATCTCTCACATGAATGCGAGTCTTATCTGTTTGTTTCCTTCAGACAGTCTGCCGTCTGTGGGCCAGAGCACCTCGCACACAGCCCTGCGCCCGCCCCACAAACATCACACACAATCTATACGTCGGCCCGAGCCACCACAGCGCCCTCTTGTGGCACGCCATGAGGCGGCACCGGCGGGAGAGGATCTGGGAAAGCTCAACATATGGTGTGAGGACACACAGCTCCAGGATCCATCTACTGTTAATACATGTGTCATGCTTAACAGAATGGATAAATGGGGGGGGGGCAACGGCACGGTGCTGCACTGAGCATGTGTCGGGGAGTACACGCCGGCGTGGGTGTGTGTGCGTGCGGACGAGTGTGTGTCGTCTCAGAGGCATCACCTGACGTTAACATCAGCCTGCAAAAATACCACACGCATACTTATGCACACACACGCACACTCACAGAGACACACGCATGTCAGGTATTCATATCTGAAATCTGACTTAATGCTTCCCGAGCCCCTGACCCGCCTGTAAGCCTGTCACTGAAAACACATTTTCAAAAATGTCTTCAAACTTGTGGGGACCAGACACGCACATGCACACGCATGCAGACACAAACACGCACTCTCACAAAGAAACACTCACACACACGCGGCTGCTTGTCTGTTTGAGCTCAGAGCATTTACATTTCTCTTTGCTTTAGTGGGAAAAAGTGAAAAAGGAATAAAGGTCACGCAGCTGCGTCACACTGAAGATGAAACATTTTCATGTCAGCCTCACAGTTAATGCAATAATTCGTCCGAGCTCTCGTACTCATGTTCACGTCCACGCCGTGGAGGAGGCGGGATCCCATGTAGGACAGGTGTTATTCAACACCCACAGCGCTCAGCCAATCAGAAGAAAGCTGGCTTTCAGGAGGAGGAGCTAAAACAGCTGATTCCAGAGAGAACATGAGCTCCAGGCCTTGCAGAAGCGGCTCTGGATCGTGTTTTTTTGACCCTGAGCGGGCCTGACAGCGACCAGCCCGCCTGTGAGTGTCACAGAAAGAAGGCTTATTCTGAACTGTGCAAAGTCGCCCTGCGAGAGCTGAGCAGGAAGAAATGGGCTTGGCACACTGGGGCGTGTTCGGACAGGTGACCTGCGCGTGTGCATGCGATGTTGGCGGTGGCTCTTTGTTCCCTGTCGCAGGCTTCCGGCCTCAAAGCGGCAAAGAGTGTTATCGTTGGCAGCGGCGCGCCTCATTGTACAGCCCGGCATTTCTAAATATGTAAATATGAGCAGCAGCAGGCTTGTATACACCGAGGAGGAGCGGCGCAGGAAGTGAGCGCAGCCCGCGCCCCCCTCTGCCTCCAAAATTGTATTTTTAGATGGTTTTAATGAATACAGGATGTTTATAGTTACCATTCCCTGTGATTCGCACAAAAGACTAGAAAAATCCACACCGCCACCCCTCCTCTTCACCCTTCCCACCTTCCTCCCCCTCCTTCCCCCGATCCCTCAAAGCACTACTAAAGAAGCAGAAGAAGAAGAAGGAGGCGGGTGAGGAGAAGTGGCGGCAGCTTGTTGTGCTGCGCTCTGATCCTTATTAGACAAACAGAGCGTGGCGTTGAGGTGCAACAAAGAGTGACGCCGGCTCGTGCGCGGGCGCAGCGAGAAGGTTCCTCATCGAGCGACTTCAAGGCAATTTCTGTTGTTCCTGCGATTTAAAGCCAGAGCTTGGGGGGGGGGTGATTAGGTGATGACTCCATGGCAGCTTGTTTTCTTTTTATAAACTCACTCAAACTCTGAGCTGACAGGATGGAGGGATCCAGAGGAGGAGGAGTGAAGATGGAGGAAGGCATGATTGCAGTTGTGTGTGTGTGTTGGGGGGGGCACAATGAAGTGAGCGTTAGTGGCCTCTTTCTATCTTTCGCTGTCTGTCTCCAAAACTGTTTCTGAGGCTAAAAGATTGCCGGCGTGATAATACCTCCGCTGAGCAATTTAAGCCCAAACACTCTGATGCTACAATCTGTCTTCTCTGCCTGATAGCGCTTTTCTCTCCTCTTCTCTCCAAATTACTTTCTTTCATATCTAATTATATTTGCTAATGATCTTATAAGAGAATAATGGAATGTGCTTGATCTATTACCTTTTTTTTCCAATACATAAATACAATGCGGGGGAAATGACTGCTGCAGACAGGAGGAAATGTTTTTTTGAATGTTTTTGATGAGAGGGAAAATGAAGCTGGGAGCTGCAGGGTCATTAATGGGCGATGAGCGCAGAGGTCATCTCTCACATTCTCTTTGACATTTCTCTCATCTGACGTGCACGAACCGTCGCAGCCTCGTGCACGCTCTCCATCCGCTCATCTACCGCCAGCCTCGCTCGATCGCGCTTTTAATGGAAACTTAGTTTGGCAGCATGTCGGCGTCACAACTTCGTGGGCTGAGTTTAACCGTGTCGGCGTGGTCGCTGTGTTCACTCCGCAGCACCATCCGTGCTCCCGGCCGATGCCCCGCAGACACATAGCTGCCAATCACCAACCTCCAGGTAATGACTGTTAACGGTGCGAAAGGCTGCAGCGGCACAAATGCACGCGTTAAACATGTTGCAGCGTCGGCTCTGACGGTCGTTCGACTTTTGTTCAGTTTAGTTTTCAAAAGTCAAACTTAAGGTTTTATTGGTTGCCGTGGTTACCACTTTCTTTCAGTGTGCAGGTCAGATGTGAGACATAAACAGAATCAACATAGATGCATCGGTGTCGTCTCTTTGGCAGCGAGGACTTCCTGCAGGACGCACAGGAGCTCACGCTGCTTCCTGATTGGGTGGTGTGGTTTGAATCACATCACAGAGCTGCACACAAACTTCTTCAATCACATAAAACCAAAGCAAAGTAGATACAATAAGTATAAAAACTTGTTGCCACCAGTCGTGCACCTGCTGGTGGACAGACGTGAGCGTCCGATCGTTTAGTGCCGTATCAGTGCCGAAGCTCCGAGAGTCACAGGTTACACAGACGGACGTGCTGCCTCAGCCTGAAGACGAGATTTGTGCAAAAACTAAATGAACCTCCTTCTGGTTCTGGCTTCTTCTCCCTGCCTATCTGCGGCTCGGGCTGCGTGGCGACACCTGCTGTTCGGGGCAGTACTGCGGCCTCTGGCTCTCTGGGAAAAATAAATGTGCCCCGCTTTAAACGTCTTTATCTGAGCAGCTGTCGTCTCTCCGTTACCAAACCTCTACCCTGTCCCGTCCACCCCTCGCCCCCTCCTCCATCCTCCCCTGTTATTTTTCCTCCCTGCAGGACAAGCCGAGCCCTGACAGGCACTCTAAACCCCCGGCATTAATGGAAGGAAATGGCATTCGATCCCTGTTTGATCTCCTAATCATTTCTGCTGAAATGATAATTAGTGCCCTTCCAATCCTCCCATAGAGGAGGAGAGAGGGCCGGTGGAGGCGGCGGGTGGGGAAATACATAAATAGAAAAAAACTCTTGCTTTTTAGCCCTCGAATAACATCTCTGTCACCACGCGGAGCATGTTAGCATCCAACAAGTGCTGTCCTCCATCACACATCCCTGCTGCCACACACACCGAGACAGGCCTGGAGACTGCAGTCTGTGATTCCTTTCAGCTGACATAATCCTGATTGATTCGTTCAGCAGATAAAAACCCGGTCCACTTCTGCCCTTTTACGGGGGGGGGGGGCTGCAACATAATACGGCCTTTTATTCAGCGACAGTGTCACATAATGGTGCAGGAATGTGCAGAAAGGCTGCGGAGCGCCGAGAAAACCTCGAGCTGAGTGTATAAACTGGAAGGAGATCCTTTCACTTGTTTCAGCAACACGGACGGCCGAGCTCATCGCCAAACACCGACACCGAGCTTACCCACGCCGAGGCTGGAGGCCGAGCTGCTGCACGATGCTGCTTTGACTTTGATTAAAGCCCAGCGTTGGGGTTTCCTCTGCCTTCTGATCCACCCACTAACAAACAAACTGCAGGCATATCACAGGACTTTTACTTATGCTAGAAGAAGATGACGACGACAAACGCAAGCTAAGATAAAATGCGATTTACAGTATCGGAAGTTTTCTTGCAGCCAAGACGAGAAACACGAGTAATAAAGTAGAAAAGAACTCAATGAAGAAATTAAACAAAGTGGTGTCATTCAAGAGAATAAGACAATATCCTTCCATAACATCAGGGTTTAAGCCCCGCCCACACTCACACTGAAGTCTCAGCCCTACTTTCCTAACTAAACATAGAAGAAGAAGAAGTGGAGGTCTGAGGGTCGAGCTCTGAGTGATTCTGGTGCTTTAACCTGTTCCTCTCACATCACCTTCAGTAAAATCTGCCTGAGATAGCGGGGTCTGCCATCATCATCATCGTCACCCTCGTCATTGTCACCATTAACACCATTATCACAGCTGACAGCTGTGAGTACACTAGAGGATACCTGTAGTCTCTTCACAAATGGAGACAAAGCAGTAAACGAATCAACCAATTAGCCAATCAGAAGCAGCGGCAGACCAGCAACTCTCAGATACAGATATCTGGTAAACTTCCTGTTTCTGCGAAGCATCCACGCCGACACACTGTACACTTTAATCAGTCTGTTCGTGACGCCGCCTACAGAACAGCCACAGATAGACAGGTGTACGTGGATATATGGCCATATGGAGGACCCAGCCTGATTTTCGGCCCCTGCGTGAAGCGATACTCTGTGCAGCGTCAATGATGCTTCGTGACCTTCAGAGTTAGAATATGACTGAGCGTTTCCACGTCTCTGAGCCGTCTCATCGTGCCGCAAACATCTCGCCTCTCCTCGTTTAGCAGAGCCCCAAACAGCAGACAGCCTCCCCGAGAGTCCACTGTATTAATTGTAGGCGCTAATCTGCAAGCCGTGGCCCTCCCAGAAGTGGACAGTGTTTTCGGCAGCAGCTCAGTGGCGGTGACATATCTGGTTACTAATTCGGTGTGGCATGAAGCCAGATGGGAGATGGGAAGGGAGCAGGAGTCTGCTGATGTGCCAGCGAACCCCAAAGCAAAGAAGGAGAGAGATGACACACTATGGAGGATGTATGTGGATCACCGGCACAAAGCGAAGCAGCAAATGGGACAATAGTATATAGGCCAGTAAGCATATATAGGGCAGCAGTGCTCTGCTGTGGTGTGTAAAAACTGAGATCAGAAAATCAGATCTGCCATTAAACACTGGAGGGAAAGAAAACGGAAGGTCCACAGGTACGCGTCACAGAGTAACGATCCCAGAATACTCAGATTACTCTGAAAGTTCTTTGTAATTCATCTGCTTAAATAGAAGTCAGATGGACGGTTGGACGCAATAGGAGCTTTAGCCTGCCTAATGAGTTAGAGGGGGGCTTTGGGTGAGCCCTCTTTCCGTCCTGTCCTGTTCTTGTTTCTGTTTCTTGCTGTATAAATAAAGTCGTGGCGTTCCCAGCACTCCCATGGCATGCTGGGACCTCTATGGAGCGTCAAGAGGACAGAGAAACCGCAGGTTTTAGTGCCTCCCTGCTCTGAATGTGGGCTTTGTTGGTCTTTAAATCACTGCTTTCCTGAGAAAATCAGAATCCTCAGATGTTTGTCTGCATGGAATCACAATTTTTTTTTATTTATTAGGAAATAACCAGATTAATAGGAGTTAGATTAAACTAGGATTACAACCATATCCTGGATTACTGAGCTCCCACCTGCTCTTCATTGCACATTTCTTGAGGCCTGTTTTTCCCACAGCTGCAGGTTAATGCAGCGTTCCCGTTTTGTGCTCACAGCTGTACAGAATAAAGGAATATGTGTCTTTAATCATAAACTCACATTACATAAATAAAAGCACACTAAGAAAGGGCTTAAACAAACTGTTATCATGGATCCAAGTGAGGCGTCGTTCATGCTGCTCCTTCTCCCTTTTTTATTTTTAATATTCAAACATCCAATAATAATCAGACAGACATGTTCATACACGTCTCTACACCTCCATGACCTCCTGATCCGGCTTCTCTTCCAGATTTCTTTGCTCCCGTCTTTGTTTCCATGAAGACAAAGCCGCTTTGCAGCAGTTTAGCATTGCTAATAACCCGTGTTTCTGTCTGCACACACACACTCAGCTTTTTGATGTAAAGAGATAAAAAAGTGAGAAATTAAAAAGTGGAGCACCTGGCTGATGTTTTGTGGCTCGCCGAGGTCTCTGATGATTCAACAGTTGCTGCTACAAACATCTGTTCGCTGCTCTTAGCAGATCTCAATTAAGGCTCACGCAGCCCGGCACGCCATGCCTTATTTATGAGACGAACAAGGGGAGGAGGCCAGAGGTCTGAGAAATCCCCTCACACAGGGAGGAGCGCAGAGGGGAGGGGGGTGACGGAGGTGCCAGCACTGGCTGCACTTTAAGAAAATAAAAAAGAGGAGCGGTGGCAACAAACGGCCCCGAGCCCTTCCTCATCTCCTCTCAGAGAGCGAGACGATGAAGACGAAGGAGTGTTGATATGATTATGTAAATGTAAACAGGATTTCCTGCCGACTCGGAGCCGCTCCTCTCTCTCTCTGACCCGTTCTCCTTGCAAATCTTCCATTTAAGACGAATTCCCCTGGGGAGGCCGCTCTGCCGTTACTTAACGGGATAATTATGATATACGAAACCTTTCCAAGTTCACCCCCACTCCCACACCCCTCCTCTCCCTCCCCAACCGCTGCCTCCATTCCTCTCCGTCTGTCTCAGGTCTGTCCTGTGTCCGGGACCGCGAGGCCCCGCCCCAGATTGACAAAGCGACTTCAGACGCTGCTGTTTGTTTTGGTTCAAAGCTGAAAAAAGTTATAGTTTTATGATGAAAAACAGTGCTGTGAGAGCAAAACTGTAAACAACAGAACCTCTGTTCTGATTTAACGTGCACACACTCATGCACACTTTGGCAGATCCATCCAGTAACCTCTGACCTCTGCAAGGACACGTTCCACACCAGCTGATTTCATTCAGTTCCTAAAATGTTTCTCGGACATCAAAAATAATCCGAATCTTTCCCAAACGTTCCTGCAGGACGACGCTAAAAATGCCTCTGACGTCATTTACTGAAAGAAATGAAACAGCCTGAAACTCCCCGAGTCCTGACAAACGCGACCTGCGGCCAAACACGCCGGCGTGCTACAACCACGCAGGAAGCCCACAATTGCAAAATAAAAGACGTGACATCGCGAAATGCTCACGGTGGCTGTGTCAACCACTAACAGTGCAGGAAGTGAGGACAAAGAGCCGTCGTCAGTGTGACCGCTGAGCTCCGTTTGGCTCTCTCTGACCGTTTTAATCGAATCAGCTCGACGTCTGTCATCCGTCTGCAGGAATCAGACGTGAGGAACATCTTCATACGTGACGCCACAGAGCTGTGAAAGCGCTCAGCAGCAGATCCTCCGACCGACTTGGACCCAAACACCATGACCTCACAGTGGAAGAAGTGAGCAACGATCACATTATATCCCTGTGTGTGTGTGTGGGTAAAGCAGCGTATTTACTCTTTGGTCTCTAGCAGGAACAAAGGGAGGCTTTTTGATACGCAGCGTGGTGAGCGCAGAGGAGTGAGCAGAAATCATGCTGCTCCAAACATTTCATAATGCAGACATACAACTTAATTGCGATTGTGCGTGGTTGTTTGGTTCCTTATTTACTCCAACAACTTTGTTACAGAGCCACACGTCAAACTATTTACACGCTGGTGTAAGCACTTACGGCTACGACTCTTTCTGCTTGACAACGGCCATAAACACAGGAGTGAGAGATCAAAACTGTTCATCAGAGAGCGTGACAGATGACAGATATGGCAAGAGATTTTCCATGATCTTCTGCACACATGGGGGGAGGGGGGACTTCAAGGGACGGAGGAGGGGAAGGAAAAAAGGAGCTCGGAGAAAAGTCGGTTTCCACACGAGGAGGTGCAGCGGCTCGAGAAATGAGAAAGCCAGAAAGTTCCCACCAACGGTGACGATGGGATCAGCGTGTGCTGCAGACGGGCTCGGCTTCCTTCACGGGGGAAGCCGTTAACTAGTCACATGGTAAAATGATTTTTAAGTTTGAGTTTAGTCTTCTTTCATTTAACCACCCTCTTTTTGGCTTACTCGAGGACATTACAGTACTGCAGTACTCCCTGGAATGTGAGCTCGTAGTGAAAAAACGATTTCCCAAAAGCTGGGTTCAAGACGTGACCAGAAACACGACGTCAGCTGCCGACTGACAAAGTAAAAGACATTCATATGTCTCCAAAGACTGGGGTCAAAGTTCACGCTTAGTTGATCTCTCTGCTCATAAGAAACATTAAGATCTGCAATAACGATGATTTTGGAATGAACTACACGTGAGCTATCGGCGCTGATCAGGCGCATTTTGAGATAAAGTTTTATAAGTGATCGCCAGCCCGTCGTCATGGAAACTCATTAATTGTTTAAATGTTTTTCACTTGCTGTTTCGATGTAAGCGCCTATAAATAAAATACATTATCATAATTATTATTAACGGTGGTTAATAATGATGTTTACTCAAAGGCGCCAGTTTCTACGGTAACGTCAGTCATATGGCACGCGTGTGCCGGGCAGACTGCAATCTCTGAAACGAGGTTCATGATCATGTGACTCAGGTCGCCGCCACCTGCCCACTGATACGCTCAGAATAACATCCACAGTATGCCCGTTTAACTTTGAAATAACGTCCAGATAACTGTTTACAAACCAACATTATCGATCAGTGAACATTATTATTGATTATTATGATTCTTTTTCAACAGTAAATAATAATTATTAGGTATTTTATTATAACTTTAGTAATGAAACAGCAGGTTGGATTTATTTTCTTCATCAAAGAAAAAACAAGTGACTGTGATTTTTAGTGCTGATTATTTTGGGGGTTCCTGTGACGGAGCACATCCTGGTTAAAATGATTTCTTTGTCTGACTCAGTAAAGAATAATTAATAAATAGCGTGGCGCCCCGGCCCTCCCCTTCCTGCTGCTGTTGAAATCCATAACATTTCTTTTGTTCCCTCCTTTCTGTAAGCCCACTCTCTTATTTTCCCAAGGCCGAGAAACTTCAGACATGAGAACCCTGATATAAAACCAGGGAAATTTACCTGGGATTAGCAGCCATTGACAAATAACCTTGGTGATAGATGCACAGTAGATTTGGTTCAAAGCTCTCCCCGCAGCCTCAAAAGAGATTAGTTCACTTCTTATCAGGTCAGAGGCGTCGCCTGGGAAATGTGTTTAAAGTCACATTGATTTATTGAAAGATTCCCCAATAAGAAGATATCTGTAGACTTAAGGAGTGCGTGTGTGTGAGTGTGTGTGTGTGAGAACAAGTGCCTCAAATAAATTACACTGCCTGTTGGAGCTTTGAGAAAAAGAAAAGCTGCATACAAAGACATTTCAAACTCAAAAGCACTTGTAGATAACTCGCTGGATTCGGCCTCTGGAGAAAGACGCCGCTGTTCTCGCTCTACCTGCCTCTCTCTCCATTTACCCCACGCTGGCAGCGCTGCTGAAAACAGCGATTGTACCGCGGAGAGACGCCGCTGACAGGGAGGTATAATAAGGCCTCTTTGTTCCCCAGAGAGCGAGGTAGAGACACATATGGACAGAGGGGGGTTTACACCATTACCTTCTTAAGCGTCATTATCAGGCCGAGGAGAAGAGGACTGTGGGAAAGCGGGCGGGGAAGCCGGTGAGTGAAATGGAAGATCTAACGAGTCGCTCACCGGGTCCACCTGCAGGACGAGGGCTTCGATTCTCCGCTGGCTCGCGCTCACCGGAAGCTGTCCCTAAACCTCATCCCGCCGCTGCTCTTCTGCTGTTAATGTTTCTACTCTGTCGCTTCAGCCGAGACAAAAGCCCACTTCAGGACGCCACGAGGGTCGGGCCCGTCTGTGGGCACCGCTTTGGTGAATAGTCCAGTACTTAAGCAGCTCTGCTCCTCCTGAGCGCTTCATACAACCGCCTGATCTGCAGCCACCGCGTCTTCCTGCTTTAATAAAGGTTATAGAACACACCATACAGCCTCAGCCAGGAGCTGATCTCCTGACCACTTCCCAGGGCCTCCTCCAGGAGGCTTCTTGTCACATCCGGAGCCCCCTACTCTGCCTCCTCTCGATGTGGAGGAGCTCCTGCGTGACCTCCCGAGCTCCTCGGCCCACCTCTGAGGCTGAGCACAGCTCACGTCTTCTGCTCGGTTCTTCCAACACCTGCAAAGTCCACGTCAGGAGCTGGCGTGGAGGTGGCACAAGTTGCTGTGGTTAGACCTTCGTCTGCCACCTTTTCCTCACTTGAAGTGGTTTAGGTAAAAGTCTGGTGTTGATGCTTCATTAACATTTAAAAGTGTGCTAACCAATTAAACGATGAGCAGCTCTTTTCAAAAATAAACCCCCCAAACTGAACAGATGGAGGGAAAGATGGAAAACAAAAGATTCACACAGAAGAGTAAAATATGCACAGCTGATTGGCTCTGATGTCATCAGTCAGCCAGGTGTAACCCGTCA